>NW_022701523.1:938994-941328 GCF_011630105.1 Anneissia japonica
GCCCGGAAATGACCCTCTCACATTAAAAGTTGAATACAATTTTGTCTGATTTCTCAATTTTTTTTATATAATTTTAAAAATTAGGAGGTTGGGGTCCCGTGCGCGCGTCCCGTGCTGATTGGCTCCTCCTTGAATCCGCCACTGTTCAATATATAACACTTGACATAGCCTATGGTTTTGTTTCACAAATAACTAATTCCTAAATGTCAAGCGAAAGATTTTTGTTATTCGAAAGATTTTTTATTCAATACTTATTTTCCACCCTATAACACATTAACTACAATGTACTGTAAATTCTGTAGTTAACCTTCAGGCAATTGTATTTTAAGAAATGGCCTTTAAGTATCTTATTGTTGTGTTCAAATTAGATGGAGTTTAAATGTGGTTATATTACACTAGTTTGAAAGTTTGCTGTAAGCCAATCAGTTACACATATCTTCATGGTTAGCATAAAGAGAACTAGAGTATCGCTCTATAAAGTGTGCCTACCTCCACCCTATTTCTAAACACATAATTCACAATGGCGGGCGATTCCATTCTTTTTTCTTCATGTTCGATGGTGGGTTTCAAGGAAACGTCAATCAACATTTGGTTGCTCAACTCAAAATGGGAACTTGTAATGTTAGTTAGAAAATGAAAACATAAAACTATATTTTATGATAATAATAATAATAATAGTAATAATAATATTAATAATAATAATAATAATAATAATAATAATAATAATAGGTCAATTTATAAGGATCAAATAAACAAGGTATCTAAGCACCAAATAATAATAATAATAATAATAATAATAATAATAATAATAATAATAATAATAATAATAATAATAATAATATGTCACTGGTGCTGGGAGCAGTCACAAAAGTAGATGTGGAGGGAGGCCCCTAGTAGAAAAAGTTGGGGGCATAGCCCCCCAGGCTCCCGCTTCCGCCGCCGTTGATCAAAATGAGACTAATAAGTCTAATTATAAATGGTTACACTCATTATTTTGTTCTATTTGTATGCGCCACAAATTTGAATTTCTATATAAAAAAAAAACATTACAAGCATGCTAAAGGAGTCGAGAAACATAGGCTGTTTTTTGTGGCAGTATAGGCTGTGGGGGTGCTCGACATTTGGGGCAGGTAATTATTTGTTTCGTAGGTAAGTTTGGTAAAATGTCATGAATTATTCACAACTCTTCTTAAAGAGCCTATTTTGCGCATGCGCTACTTTCAAGTCTGTGTCAGTCCATGGTCAGCCTGATATCAGTTGTTCTGTACATTATCGCGATAGAACCTAGAGTTTTCACATTTGTATGGGCCTTGTATTTAAATGAATGCAAAATATGAAACCAGAGATATAATTGACGCAATTGAATCTGAATTTTTTTTAGATTCGCCTAAATTTACTATTCGGAAAACAACAATTACGTGATGATAAACATCAGACAGAAAGAGATCAAGATTTTCGAAGAAGGGTAGGCCCTAGGCCTATACTGTATTTTCAGCAGTGGAGTGAGGAACTCCACTGTGCAGTGTGTCACTCCACTGTGCAGTGTGTCGTAGACTTCGCTCAACGCAGGGTTCCCAGAACGCCGCCGTCAGCGGCGTGTGCGAAGCACAACTCAGTGTCAGAAGTGGAACGTAAAATTTCGATATGATTTTGTAATCAGATATGCGAAAAAAAACTTCAGCTAACCGTATTTCTCGACCGAGACGTCAGTGGGAGCTGTCATTGGCGTACCTATGGGGAAAGGGGTCAAGAGGGCACGTGCCCCGGGCGCCAGGTTTGAGGGGGCGTTGAAATGGGAGAATGAGAGTCAAAAATAAGCACTTTTTAGAAATACACGACGAAATTGATCTATTTAAATTCGTCAGGCATGAATATTTTCCAGTTAATAATAAGAATCTGAATGTAGTTGTTTTTATTGGCAAATTTAGAGATTGTGATTTCTTTTCAGTCCATTTTCTCTTGTTGTTTACCTTTTCTGTAATAACTACATGACTAAAGCTCATCCTGCCATATTTCAGAGCCATGATGGGAAAAGCGAGACTATCTGCTTTGGCACTATTTAGTATTGAGCGTGATGAAGCAGACAACATTGCTAACTTTGATCATGTTATTACATTATTTGCTGGTGCAATAGCACACAAAATTCAGTTGCGAGTTTAAACAATGTTAAAAATTCAGCAACTTACAAGATTCTATAAGATAAATTTAGAGAATAAGAATACTAAGCTGTATGTAATAAATACAAAAGCCTTACAAATAAGGATACTGGTAAAGTTGTATACAAAGTTCCGAACATTGTAATGCAGTTTCAATAGTAAGAAACAGGGATGGCGT
>NW_022701523.1:941360-954005 GCF_011630105.1 Anneissia japonica
GGGGGTGGGGGTGAGGAGGCGCAATTTTCTACTGTTTCCCCATGGCGCCAAAAACTCTAGCTACGCCACTGGGAGCTGAAATGTGTATGTCAAGGAGATTGTGCAACCCTTAATTAGTATTAAGGGAATTTGCGCCCACAAACCTTGTTGTTATTAATATTTTAGTTATAATAGAAAATATAAATTTTATGGTGACGTCATACTCACAATATTTTTAGCTTGCTTACGTCATAAGCTAGATTACCTCACCTTTTCCTGGTAAGGAAAACTTTCCCGGCGTGTTTTTTTTTTTTTTTCATGGATAAACATACACCACTACTTTGTACATGGATGCTAGGGCTACAAGAGCCTCATTGTTAGCATATGTTTAATACTTAAACAAGGTACGTCTGCAACTGAATTACTCTTAGTTATTTTTTTTTCTTATTTGAATTTATTTCTTTCGAAAGTGTACTTTCTATCAAATATAATTACACTGTCTACTTAGTTAGGCCTGGTCCCATGCCTAGTATAATTATGCCTCATCTTCCCCCGCTACACTACTGTGTAGCGGGGGACATCAGTCTAGCACCCCCACCCCATACAGTACAGACGTTTGTTAGGCAACAGAACTTAATCCCACCTTCCTTCCCAGGTGTTCATGTAACATTTGCATATTTTTAACTAACAGTTGTGTGTACTCCTTTGAGTACCGCGGCGTGAAGTTTATCATCACGTAAGCTTGTATTCCAGATAGTACATTTAGGGTAATGTATTAAAATTCAGCATCAACTGAGTCAATTCAACCACTGTTATTTTTACATTGATTCAAATACAAGGCCCAAACGATTAAGGGCTGAAAAATAGGCCATATTGCGTTCAGGCCCCATAAAAAAGTTATTAGTTTATCACCCCTTCCCTCATCACTTTTTGAAAAATTCTGATTTTTTTTTTTTTTTTCTTTTTTAATTAACTTAGGCCCTATTTTTATATTTCAAACGGTCGTTTTTCCGAACTTTTTTCACTTGAAAAGCTCAGGATTTCTTGCAAATATGTTTACTGGTACAACAAAGCATATGTTTTTAAATATAAATTTAATTCCATTCTTATGACTTGTTATATGTGTCCCTAAGCATTGCTTTACTTGGCGGCGGAATTAGCAAAAAAAAAAAAAAAAAAAACCCTCCCTCATCATTTTTTATTCTTTGATAGGGGGGTAAACTAATATTTTTTATGCGGCCTAATCATTTTTTATGAGGCCTAATGTAAGCAACTGATATCAGGCTGACCATGACCTGAAACAGACTCGAAAGTAGTCCATGCACAAAATATGGTTTATATGAAGAGCTATGAAAAGTCAAGAAGTTTTACCAAAATTACCTACGAAAACAAAATTTGCTTGGGGCGGTATAGGTTATGAGGGTGCAGGACATCTTTACATCTTTACAATCATGTTCCAACATGGTTTAAAAAAATTAAATATCATGAATATTCAATCATCCAGGTACCCTATCTACTTTCTCCAATGTGAGTAACAGGCTCCGGTTTACTTTTCTGGCCAAACAAGTTCGATGTGAGGGACACATCCAGCGTTGAACGACCAGGATGCACACCGGAGTCGGAGTCGCCAGCGTAAACAACACCGAATTTAAATTTGGATTAAAGGCCTTAACTACCAATTCTGTGGTCAGCTAGGCCTATAACCTTTGCTGGCAACGTGCTAGGCTAATACATTTTTCAAATTAAACCTCCTGCGCTTCCGTATATACAACAATCTTGCTTAATTTGCAGAATAAATAAAAAATCAGCCCATACATTGCTTAAATATTGACAATAATTGCAACTCCACCACGACTCGCACAACTTGATCGACAAGTTTGGCCACCATGGACGGTCATCTCAGCTTGCGAACATAGCGCGTGTGCATCTTTTGATCTGTGGCATCAACAATCCGATACTAGTTGGGAGTAAAGCCGTCAATTATTAGTTTAAGAATGTCATACGTTTGATGATGTTAGTTGGTGTTACCTTTTCTCATAAACTTGGATATATTTTGATCAAAGTCTTCGAGACCTGTAAAATTTGCCATTGGGTTTTGACTCATTTTCTCGAAAGTACAATGATCAACAGTTTTGTGGAGGGCCTCGTCAGATAACTTCTTTCCAATATGGTCACATATTTTGGTTACTGCGCCTCGAAGGTCCTATATTGATAATTATTCAACATTGTAACATAAATTTACTTAAGAAAGTATAATACATACATCAGGATGATGATGACATAATTAATGTCAAATATTGAATCCCAACACGATGGCGTGTATTTCAATACTTGGAGTATGTATTATACTTTCTTATCTGTGATTAATCAATGGACCTTTCGATAAATTTACTTATATCAACAAAATTATGTTGTAATTATAATTCTATATATATATTTATATATATATACATATATATATACAATATTATGTTGTAATTATAATTCTATATATATATATATATATATATATATATATATATATAAAATTATAATTACAACATAATATTGTATATATATATGTATATATATATAAATATATATATAGAATTATAATTACAACATAATTTTGTTGATATAAGTACAAGGAATATTATGTAAATTGAAAATATATACCGGTATATAGACATAAAGGCAATGGCTGGATCTTGGTAGAGATACAAATTTGATAAGCAACAGCTCAAAAGTAAACGTAAGAAAACATTCAAAACTAGAACTAGTGCTATCGGACAACTGCATTAGCCCTTTAGACTAAGCTTTAGAGGCACGCATCTATAAATAAAATAAGCCAAACGATTTATAGATAAAATTGTGAATATACCATTGGATTGATTTAGTGTACTGGGAGATTAGAGTCCTAAACGGGTGGGAGTTTTAAGTAAAAGAATTGTTTTTCTGAATAGAAAGAACGCAGGACTAAGCCACCCTGTCCAATACCAGCTCTGTCTGTCTAAAGCCATCCAACAATGGGCTATACCATTGTAAGTTGGGGGTGCATAATTGGTTGTTTGTTTGATCTTCCACTACAATAGGTTTAGGCTGCTAGGGATTATTTGTATCAGACCTAATATTTTGTTCTTTTGTGCGTTATGAATTAGAAAATTAGAGTAACCTAAATTAGGCATACACATTCAGTATTCTAAATGCAAAACAAAATAAGGGATAAGTGATCATAGCTTCCTTTATATGCAATCGAGTGGTTTCTAGAAAATGCATTTTTTTCTCAGTCAAAATGTATGGTCTATCTAGTATCATGTGTTACCATATTAATATTAATTTTCATTTCTTCTTAGAACTAAATAATATCACAATACCATCGTTATTTATTATTATTTAAAGCATAATGTGTGTATTATGAATTGGAAATTGGGAGTAGCCTTAATGGTTTCTAGAAATATGTTTTTTCATTCAAGTAAATTAAAAGTCAATGTATAAATAATAGTAAACTAATGAATAGAAAATATTTATTTGCAACTGTCATATCAATAAACAAGAATTGTAAATATTATATCTTGTTTATGTAAAACAGTAACTTTACTTTTAATGTAACTGACTGAAAAAAAAGAAAAAACAAAAAAAAAACATATTTCTAGAAAATTAAAAGCTACTCCCAATTTCCAGTTCACAGAACACAACATAAGAAATGACCTATCGAAGACTGGCACAGGGGTAATGGGTTATGAAAACATATGTATATAATGGACTAGGATCTTTGAAGCCAGTGAGTTCTTGATTATTATACACGAAATATTCATACGTTTGTACTTACCCGCTTCATATCCTCGTACTTCAAATAAAGAACATTTTCGTCATTACGATGTTGCCACCAGCTGGTCACATGATGCACCCAAGAGCCATACGGCGCTAATAATACGATATTTAATGAGGAAATTCGTAGTCTGTATATGCGCGTATCAAAGTCAATCGGCATGTTGTATGTATGTTTGTTTATGTCAATTGACCTTGATACGGCCTACCAGAGTTTAAACTTCAAATTGATTTATTAAATGAAAGAGATCGAGTATTGAAAAAAATGATCTTTTTTTTATCTAATAATAGGCCTACCCCTGTATCATAATTTTGGAACAATAATTACATTTTTTTAAGAGTTAACCTAGCAATTGAATAACAAAGAGTAATTACTTTGCATTGGAATCAACATCTTAGACAGGACATCTTCCCAGCTACCCACTCTGTCGTCATCCGTGTAAGCTTTGAACATCTTTAAGAAATGGTACACAGACACGCAGACGTCCTTGTAGTTTCTTGCAATGTAGATAACCTGTAATGCATTATGTAATGAACGTGTTTATAACCATTACTACACTAAAAAAAGATCATCTTTATAGTACATTGTATATTGCATCGCCGCCATCGACGCTCGAAGGTAGAAGCAAAATCGATTGGACCAACAGTGTATAAATTTGGATTTTAATGGCGATTGACTACAGTATTTGATTTCAATGAAACTCAGACCTGCTTATTTTGAACAGCATCTTATATTTGTTTAAGTATGGTGTAGGGTATATCTCCCCTAAGATAAGAGTACAAAATAGTTTTAGGATGCTTTTATAATAATCTAATGGCTTAATCAATTGAAATAATTCATTTTCAAAGTATTGGCCTTCTAGTACAAAATGGTTTACTAGAAAGGGGAAACAAATATTTCTTAGGCCACATCTGCAATTGTATGCTCTCCAATGTTAGCACCGTCTGAACAAATTTGATACGTAAAACATATAACGTTATTCTTAATAAAGCAACTACAAAGCACCCTAGCCTGGAATTTGCCTCTTTCCTGCCAACTCATGATCATTGTGATCGCACTTCCTCTCATCCTTTTCCATTGTCATTGAAATCCTGGCACCATGACTCTGTCATATGAACTCAAACCTCAGAGCAATAAAGGTTAGATATACCTTAATGTTATTTTTAAACTATTTATTGGATCGTCTAGTTTTATTTTTTAAAGTACCATGCGTTAGTAGTTTTTTTATGCATTTTTAGAGGTGTTTTTAAGATAGAAAGGTCAAAGTGCTAGCAACACTTGAGCACCTGGTTTGACGTAATTTTCTTACAATCCATTTCGATAGTTTTGCAGTCTAAGTTACCAACTTGTTTACCCATTTGTCATCAACAATTGATAGAAATATCAATTATTATCATTATTTTTACATGATATTCATTGTCGGCGTCATTTACATAATTACCATCTTAATGTCATTATTATTGCTGTTTTTGTTTATTATATTAATCTGCTGCAAACAATAACAGTTTTAATCCATGAGATATTTAACATATAACTAATTGTCATTTACCTTTGCATTCTTTTTGTGGAAATCAGCTGGCATTGTATTAAATGCCATGTGAGTTTTGATCAGTCTTGGTTTATCACGTGGCATATTAGCAATTTTCTTGTACAAGATGTTGCCAGGTTTAGCCGTACTCATTTCAAGGTGTGGTACTCTTTCCTCTACGTGAATTGATGTTATTTTCTCTATGTCACCATTGTAGTAAATCATTGACACAATCTCTTGCATCCAAGTTGTTCCTGTGAGGAATGAAGAATTCACGAATAAGTTTGAAGTGTACGGTACGTAGGCCTCAAACCTACTTCAAGCCGCCTCCTCAAAGTTGATTCACACAAACTTTGCAGCTTCAACGTTGCATTAAAAGTGATTAGAAGTAGTTTTGGAACGGTTTGGCTTCCCAACCTTTAGGGATTCGACCTCTCGCTGTGGATTTCACTTTGTGTCTTTCAGCGAGGCATTTTATCCGCAATTCTTCTTTCCCACCAAGTATAAATAGGTACCTATTGGGGTTGCCAGCTCTGCACTGATTACAGTTAGCAACACTTACGCATGTAGACCCAATGACCGAGAACAGAATCCTTCGTATCTACAATGGAAGGCTCTAAAATAGTTTTACAAACTTTTATATAAACAAGAATAAATTAAAAAGGCAACAATACTTTTATAAAGAGTTGAGTCTCATTAAATTTCATCATGATGTGATTAACAAAGATATTAGAAATCTGTTAATTCAAAACATGTTTTTAACTAGAAAACTCTTATCAATTTGTTCGTTAATGAACGAGCATTATTTATTACTATATTTGCAGGAAAAAAACTAATTACGTATGTATGTACCCACTTGACTGCCGGAGTCACCACATTCGTAAAACAAGTTTAATGGGCTCGAAAACAAGTATAATAATGTAGGGAAACAGTGTTACAGCTATAATCTGGCAGGAATATCTTACCTGATTTTGGAAAGGACACAATGTAAACGTCATCATCTCTCACTTCGAATGTTTTCAGTGCGTCTAATGTGACGGCGTGAACAAACCATGGGTAGGGGACGCCTTCATAGACATAGATACCAGAACCAGCTTGGAACTCGATATCAGGGTGTTCAGTTGCTGCTTTAATTGATTTCTCAGTTGCCATGTTGTATGCCTATGTTTTAAATGTAATGTTCATAATGGTTGTGTTACTCTAATATTTTCCTTCATATTTCAACTTAACAATATAATATACATTGTAAATTCTTTATTTATGTCAGAGAACAGTCAAAATGCTCCCTGATTTATATGGAAATATTTTCAACTCACTGTTGCAGAAGTACTAGAGTACTATTATTTTTGATAACAAAGCAAATTATTCATTACCATTAACAGGAAATAGGTTGGATTTGCACGATATCTCTTTCAGTTATTTCTTTAGTAATAAGTAATTTCAGAAATGCAGTGATTAGATCATGGTTTATGATTTAAAAATCCTGCTTCAAGGATTTTTGTTGACGTTTACGTGGTTACATGTTCCAAAAGACTAATAAGTCTGTCACTGCATGGTTCCTGTTCATATCTAGAAACCACTAAAATGATTAAAAAAAAAAAAAACAAAAAAAAAAACAGCAGAAGTGTTGGTATTGGAAAATATATTGTACATTCCATATCATTTTCCTTGGGTCATTGGTCACTACAAAATATTTTCTACGCCGATTAAAATATGTACTGTACATATAAGTAGTATCTTTCATATATTTTTGGTATTGGTTAGTATTTAATTTTATAGATTTTTTTCTAATACCGCTCTAAATTTTGTTTTTTGATAAAATGTGTTTTACTTGATATTTATCAAAACATAAGTTAATTTTTGAGAAGCAGAATTCACTGATCTTTGTCTTTTGGTTGCCCTAAACTTTGCTTAACCTTGTTTAATGTGATTTGTTGTTAAGTGTGTTTAATTTTATAAATAATAATAATAATAATAATAATAACAATAATAATAATAATAATAATAATAATAATAATAATCATAATAATAATCATAATAATAATCATAATAATAATCATAATAATAATAATAATAATAATAATAATAATAATAATAATAATAATAATAATAATAATAATAATAATAATAATAATAATAATAGTGTACGGTAATTCTGTTTAGTGTTAAAATGACAGCATTTGTTGTCATTTTAACACTAAATAGAAATACTGTAGGGTGCCTACACTATTTTATATTACCGCTGTTTGTGTAGGTCTTCACTCCAAGTAGTGCAATTCGCACTTGGTGTGGCATACAAAATGCAATAAAAGATTGCACTAACCTGTCTGTCGATGTGGAGTCCCAATTAGTTTCCAACAATGTGGTAGTTTACAGGCTTCAGACTTTATCTTGTAGCATTATAATAGGGTCATAGTACAAATGTCTCGACCAATCGCGTTAAGCGTGCATATTGTATAGGTATAGCAGATAGGTAGTCACATGACTTTAGTCCAAGAGCAAAACTAATACATGATCAAATAGTAACTAAGGTTTTCAATTTCCGCCAACGTTGTGAAAGTTGTGTTGCTGTGTAAAAAAATAACGTCAACTTAACGTTGCAGCAGATTTTGCAAGTTCATGTAATTAAACATTAGGTCTTATGTTATAGGCCTATATGTAAAAGACTATTGTAATTGTTCAGCAGAAAAAAAAAAACGTTTACTAAGCCAAACTGCAACATTATTAAAAACCTTTTTAAACGTGAAATTATTAGTTGAGTGAAGCATCAGATCATAAGCCTGTAATTATGTCTACAATCGGTTTTGGAAAGAGCACATTCGGCCTAAATATGTTTTAAGCAAACTTAGATACCCAGGTTTCACGAGTTGGAAAATTGTATTATCATATATGCCTATGCCTATTCAATGTTCTCTTTCTTGATTATCATTAAATTATGTATTGTATAAGAAAGTTTATTTCTTTTTTAATTTACAGTATTTTATTTATTGTATATCAAGTCATTTAAGACCCTGCTTTGCTTGCTGTGGAACCTCTTATTTAAAGACGTATAACAATAATAAAATACATACAATAACATACACATACTCGGTACTGAAAAACATACCGCAGGCCGGACCTACATCAAAACTAATGTATGAATTCAAAGAAACAAAAAACGATTAGGAATTACAATAACGTGTATTCGTTTGAAAATTAAATGCAAATAAAATATACCTAAATTATTTAAATAAATACCAGTATTTATACTTATACCAGTATTTATACTTAAATGTAAGCTTATCACAGATGGATTTGCTTGGGGAAAAAAAATGCCATTTGGTAGGTTTGCGTTGTTGTTTAATTGCGTTTTGGAATTAGTCATTTTGATTTATTGCTTGTTTTCCAAGATTCAAGTTCCAAGAACACTTTACGGAACAATATATTGTTCTTGGATCCTTAATCTTTTTTTTTTTATTTTCACGCAAAAAAAAATGCCTTAACAATTCGACCCTTCGACTACCGATTAGTCATTTCATAGCTTTACCACCACAAGGTCATGAAGCACAAAAGAGCCTTTTTCTCTCGGACAAGCCCGCTTACACCAATAAATCTAATTATTATGCAGCGCCCAAAAATATCGGTCTTTCGACCGCAAACAAAACAAAGATAAAAAATAAAGCTGGTGCTATCTGCATAATAAATGTCTCTTCCTTACCGTGCCTCCATGAAGAGCTATGTTATCCCGAAAAGAGTTGTAAATGATGTAATGTTAAAAAAATAATAATAAATATATATATGTAAACCCTCATTATGATTTACAGTGTACTGAGTGACCCGGCGCACACACCATGTCATTAATATATATATAATATCTCGAATGTTTTTTGTACAAAGAGGAGTGGCGCCAGGATTACCTTGACAGGGGGTCTGATGTCCCCGACGGAGGGACGGATTCCCCCTACGAGATTTCCCCGACGAGAGGAAAGTAAGTGTTGTCAATCGTTGCTTAAAATGTTTCTAAAGTTTTCCAAGGGGACAAAGAACCGACAATTTTGACAAATTAGGGGTTTATTTAATCGATTTTATTCTTATTTAATCAATTTTAGAGTCCAGTAATAATGCACAAAATACATATAATTGTTATTTATTTCGAAGAATTGTGTTTTTTTTTTCTCCCTGACATGGGGTTGGGGAGCAGCTCTCCCCGACAAGGGCCCTGGCTCCGAAACCCTCTCCCCCACCGCTGGCGCCATTCCTGCGGACTAATAATTAACGTTGAAGTAAAAAACATTTTGTTACAATTTCACAATCATTATAACTATATACTGAGGTGTTTCTGTTTTTTGTTGTTTTGTTGATTTTTTTTTTCTTGCTTTTTTGCCCCAAGGAAAATCATACTACTAAGAGTAACTGTGCGGCTATTGGTTTATTGGTTTATTTGGCCGACACTATTATACAAATGTAAATAGAAGTAAGGATACAGAAAAACACAGGGAGATCGAGGTTATATCACATCATCGTTTTACTTTGATTAGCTTTAATATACGAATATCATCTTAAAAGTTAGATAATATTTATTAAGAATAATTATTGACAATGATAATAATAAATATTATTAGTATTTATAAATATTATACATATCATTATTGAAAGGGTATTTGTAATTGTTACAGTCGATTTACCCATTAAAAATCAATAGATATATTCCAAGTAGTCTTTTTTTTCCTACGTTATTACAGCGCAAGCATGCCTCACCAAAATAGTATCAAGTACTGATAGTACAAAAAAAAATACATCTTAGGGTTGAAAAAATTGAACAGAATTTCTGTTTGCGCAGTGCATTTTCTTAAAGTCCCTGTATGAACATACTAAAAGTCTAGAAAAATCCACATAGGGGAAGTGAGTTTTTTTCAAAATGGCCGCCAAAAATTGCTAGTTTTAACCAAAAATTGAAAAAAAAAAACTTGATCTTTTCAAAATATTTCAGCATATTTTTTTTTTCTAAAATATATTTACAAATCCTAAAATTGTTCTGATGCATATAGGTACACCTATTTGATGTAAATATCATTAATTTCAAGATGGCTGCAAATCCGACGACATATTTAGTGGTGTATGCATATGCCAGGCAGATAAAGTGCCATATGGACGTTTTGGACAGAAGCACCAACTTTTTACATGCTCCTTATGGTCATAGCATTCAATTTTTGATGGAAACCATTTTATCGGAAGTCATTATGGCAGCCATCTTAGATTTAAAAAGGTCCCCTTATAAAACCTATGTATCTCCATGGTATTATCTCGTCTTCTAACTTGGAATTATAATTCTAAAGTGTCTAAATTGTTAAGGAATACTAGCATGCCATTTTTGACCTGGTAAGATTGTTCATTTAAGGTAATTATAATTTTTAAGGTCATTAAATGAATAATCTAAGCAGATTTTTGGTTTAAGGTCATTGATTTATGATCATTTAAGGTAATTCAAGGTCAAATATTGTATGGCTTCTTAATAATTACATATTAATTACATCTAATTAATCTAACATCTAATAATTACATCTGAATCATAATGAAGCTCTCGAAATTCATTTTTTACAAGAAACTACATTACTTCATTCAAAGTCATTTTGGCAGCCATCCTTAATTTCGAAATTTAAAAACTATTTTATTAATATCTATTTATTTTAGAATCACTTCAAATTAGAATTCCGATGTTTAAAACTAAGTTTTCATGGTCAAAGAAATATACCATTTGTGACATAGTCAGATAGTCATTAGGATAATATTATATAGGTCATTCAAGATAATTTTATGTTAAATACCATATCTCGGGGTTGTTATGATGCCCATTTTAGGTCAAGGTGATTTTGCAGCCAAATTAGAGATGGCCATAAAAACATAGGCCTGCATGTTTACTTTACATAATCAAAGGACTTTACAAGTTGTGACATGGTAAGATGATAATTATAGTAATAAAAAGGATAATTATTGTTCAATTACGTTTCAGGTCAAATAATATTGTATGGCATGTTAATAATGAACCTTCTCGGGTTTTAATGAAGAAAAAAAACTGGCCAATCACAAGAGTAGACAATGGATGCGGAAAAAACGAAACAATCTTTTCCATCAGTGGGCAAGATTCTAATAACAGTCCTATTACTGTTATGATTGCTTTTTCAGCTAGCAGGCCTATATAAGATATTTTTTTTTAATATTTTCCTATATAATAATAGTGTGCTTACGGTAGTCGGTATAATTCACCAAGCAACAAAGCCAAGGAAAGAATGCAATATTTTTGCCTTATACATAATTGAATGACCTTAAATGACTTATTTATAACTATAATCTCCTGACCATGTCAGAAATTATACAATGGTATTGTTTACTATGTACAGTACACATAAAACATAAACATTCTTAACATTAATATAGGCTTTACATGGTGGTTATCAAGAAATTTAAGATGGCTGCTAAATGACCTTGACCTAATGAAATCGAATGGTCTTAAAATGGCTGCCATAATAAATTCTTATCAAATATTCGAATTCTGCGAGCTTAAGTATAATATTTACATTAAAACATGACTGCTAACGATAGGGTATCACAAAGTATTCAACATAAAATTACTTTGATTGACCCTAATTTCACAAATGGTGTAAATCTTTGATCATGAAAACATAATTTTAGGCATGAGGATCCTAATTTGAAATGTTTTACAAGCTTGGATATTAAACATCATACCAGGAGGTTATGCATGGAAGCCATCTTAAAATCCAAGATGGCCGTCAAAATGACCTTGAAAAAAATACTGTACCCTTCCTAAAACTTAATTCCAAGAGGTTGAGTATGTTTCTAATGTAAAACACGACACTTAGGCCTCCATTATTAAGATACCATATAATATTTTACCTGTAATGACGTTAAATGACCTTAAATGACTCTAAATGATCTATTTATGACAATCTGACGGAGTCAAAAATTGTATGATAGTATTTCTTGACCATAAAAACATATTTTTGGACATTAAAACTATAATTTCAACTGGTTTAGAAGCGGAGATATAGATAAATATATTTTTTACACGGTGGCCATTTTAAATCCAATATGGCGGCCACTTTTATTATATCATAGCATTATTTTATAAAGTAATACATGCATTGGTTGCTAAGTACTAAAAACCTTCGTGGCGATCTAAGAAATTAAAAAATTCATTCATAAATATGACATATTACGATTTTTTTCTTATATTTTTATCTATTTTGTCGGCCATTTTGCATAAAACGCATTTCCGCATATTTCCCCTACCTGGATTTTTCTAGACTTTTAATATGTTTAAATAGGGACCTTC
>NW_022701523.1:955105-965759 GCF_011630105.1 Anneissia japonica
GCCTAACCATTTGTGGCGCCAGCGGGAGTGGGTCCCAATCGGACAGGCACGTACCCCCTGTTTCCGACGCACGACTAGTTCGTCGGATAAAAAATTTGAAAAATAGTAATGTGCCTATTCAAATAACATTAGTTTGATTGCCAATCCTTAATATTGTGGTCTAAAAGCACATTTTGTATCATAAGCCATACAATACTCTCTCCGTGAACCCTACAAGGAATTTTAAATCCAGGGTAGTCGACCGAGGCTCTAGTCAGACCCCGAGTTCGCACCCCTCCGGTAGACATTGTCGGACCCCTTTTTGGCATTTTTTTGGCGCCAACACTTGACCTACCTATGTCGACGTTGGCTGTATCACGAATAGAGTAATGAAATAAAACTACAATTAATCTGCTCCAATATGTATTTGTTACATTTTATTTAAAAGATATTTTTAGTTATTGACCTCTTTATTGCAGATTAGGTATCAATTATTTGTCACACGAAACATTAAACCTGAACATCAAAATTCCTGCGATTTTGTGTGAGGCCGACCTAATCTGCTACAATATGTATTTGTCACATTTTATTTAAAAGATATTTTTAGCTATTGACCTCTTTATTGCAGATTAGGTATCAATTATTTGTCACACGAAACATTAAACCTGAACATCAAAATTCCTGCGATTTTGTGTGAGGCCGACCGCAGAAAACATTTTTCGAGTAGCACCATTGTTGAGTCCTGCGTACAAGTTTGCAGATGACGAAATAATTATTCTGATAACTATTTAAACAATGTTCCTCTTGACTGGTGTATAGTCTTTACCAAGGTGTTTAATATTTAAACACTCTTCATTGTGACTGGTGTATTTAGTCTTTGCCAAGGTACCAACACTATACTGACCAGCGTCCTCTGTACTGTTGGCCGTCAACAATATGTCATTTTTAAATTTTATAGCTTCTAGTTAACAAGAACTATTAACTTTATCTATTTATTTATTGCCCTGTGAACTGTCAGAACAAGTTGCTAAATTCACAAAATGTTGTATAACTGTTCATTATGCTGTCTATGTGTTGGGCCTGGCTTAAAGAATTCAAAAACTTTTAAGAATGTTATTGCCAACCAAACGACTTAAAGCAAAATGTTATTTTAAAATATCAATTTCCGTAAGCTGGACTTTTTGTTTTCGTTATTAATGCGTAAACGTTTTGTAACATGCAATGTCTTGACTACGATTATTATGTCTGTCGCACAGTTACTATTTATGATGTATATATTTTGTGAGGTAGGAATATATATATATTTTTTTAGTTCCTTGTTTTGCCGTTTGGCTCTACAGAGTTATTTGCCAGACTGCGTTAAAAGTATTATTTAATTTTCCATTTTTTTAAATTTTTATAATATATCATTATTTATAGGACAACATTCTTTGAGATCTATGCTACACGATGTACCATAATGTCCTTATTCGACCACTATTTGTTTATTTATTCTTTTTTTCCCCATTAACTGTTTAGCTAGACACCGCCATCACTTGAGCACCTGTGAGTCATGCATCGGCGGGCTTCGCGCCTTAAATTGTCGATAAACGGTGCGGTGTTGGTTTGGTTTGGTTAGGTCTCTAGAGCGCTGTTATTCTAGGTTCATTTTTTTTTCTTCTTGTCCGTTTCCTTCCTTTGTTTTCAAGCACCTCGAGGTTGGTCCAACGGGAGGCGCTATACAAATTATTATTATTATTATTATTATTATCATTATCATTATCATTATCATTATCATTATCATTATCATTATCATTATCATTATCATTATCATTATCATTATCATTATCATTATTATTATTATTATTATTATCATGATTGAGATCATGAACACAGGAATAAAGGGGCCATTCCTTGTTATCGTCCCATTGTCCACAATCGGGAACTGGCAGAGGGAGTTTGACACTTGGAGTGAGGTTAACACAGTTATCTACCACGGGAGCTCTTACAGCAGACATATGATTGCTGAATATGAAATGTTTTATAAGGATGAACAGGTAAGATAGTGACTCATTTTAAAGTTGGATTTTATTGTAAATGAGTCACTTAAATATTTCATGTACTATCTTTTTTTTTTTTTTTCAAGAACAAAACCTAATTATTACCTTATGTCTCATTATTGTAGATTCTGATTGTTAAGTTTTATTTTAAGGTAATAAATTAGGTATTAACTATTAATGGCATCTTTAATGTTTGCAAATTTCTTTTTTCATTAGAAATATGAAGAACAAAATACAATAGAAATTTCCGATAAGCCCCACCCAATGGTCAATGGTCGTATATTTATATACCGCCTTCCACAGAAAACTGTCTCAAGGCGCTTTTGAAGCCACAAGAAACAAAGACAAAAGAACGCGAAGGGGGGAGTGCGCACCCCCGATTTTGAGATAGCGTCGCCATCACTACCGTGTACACGCAGGTACCTCGGCGTCAGTTTGGTGGGCTCCGGTAGCTTCCACCAAGGATAAGCCTATGGCGGCACTACCTCAAGTAAGGAAGTGCGACTTTTCAGGGAAAAAAAACTTGACTACAAAGCAACTTTACAGAAATTTAACTACAGAGATTAACAAATTAATGAGAGTTATTAACCATGAGAAAGTTAATACAGATTGAAGAGATTAGCCTACAAATTCTTTTTAAATACAAGGATTGAAGGTGCCTCACGAAGATCAGCCGGTAATGAAGTCCACAACTTTGGGCCAGCTTGAGAATGCCCTGTCGCCGTAGGTAAGTCTTGAGACGTGATGCGGTAACTGATAGTATATACGTGTCAGTGGTTGATCTCAGAGACCGAGAACATGTTGCAGAACGAGAGTTGAACAATGTATTGTGGAGCATTATGGTTGAAAGCCTTGTATGTGAGGAGTAAAATCTTGAATGAGATGCGCTTGTTTATCGGTAACCAATGTAGTGGATTGAGGATAGGTGTAATGTGCTCACGTATGTTCCGGAGACCAGCCGGGCTGCTGTGTTAAGACATAGCTGCAATCTGCAATTGAAGCAGAGCATTGTGATAACCAGGCGTGTATATCTCTAAGACATGCTTCAATTGTATGTTTTGCCTCAGACCAATAATTAACTTGAAAGCTAATATACAGTTGAGTATCATCGGCGTATACATGTTACTGAACACCGTGACTACTCAGTGAGGAGACATACAATACAAATAATGGTCCTAGTATAAGCCCCTGGGGTACACCACATGTCGGTACAAGCCGATGAACTACATCCAATGCGAACCTGCTGTTTCCTAGAGGTGAGATATGATTTAAACCATGGCAGGGCTGTCCCGCAGATGCTAATTAATTCGGTAGGAAAGGGATAAAGGTGACATTTTTTTGATGAAACTGTTTGAAGATTTGTTAATATTTCCTCTTTATCGAATAGAGCGAATTGATCTTGTTGTTGATGTCCGAGCACTTCATATATGGCAGTGTCTGACATGTCTGGTAGTGATGTAGGAATATTCTGAATCTTGTCATGAAAAAAATCTGTTAAATTTTTCAGCCAGTTCGAACTCTGAAGAGGCTGACGGCAAAATGATTTTATTACTTTTACCACGAAGTTCGTCGATGATTGCAAAAAGAAAACGTTGGTCATCACCACATTTCTGCTTGAATGTAACTGGATCTAGACTTATGCAGAATGGAATGTAGACTTGCCACAAGTCTCTTATTTTTTATTATTTTTCTCATTCTGGACAGCGCCACCAACGAGAAAGTTAATTTAGAGATAGATAGACGGAATAAGCGACTTGTAAAACACTAAATGCAGGCACCAGGATGCAAAAAGAATTACGTAATCTTATATTCCGTATTTGGATAAATGGGCGAACCAAAATAAACAATTTCAACCAATCAAATGTTCATATTTTTGGAGCCACGAAACTGAGTCACTCGCGTCGACTAGTTAGGCATGACTAAATTTAAATAGTCCTCCCTAATAAAACGGGCCTATAATATTTAGAATAGACCCTAGTAAGACCAATTTAGCTTAGACTAGATGGCATACCATACAAATACAACAAAACTTTCCAGGAGGATGGATCAGGCCTCGTCTGGGGTCAGGAGTTGGCCTAGCCTAGACTAGTAGAGGCTTGGCGTATTTTTAAGTTATTACTTACAGAGGCCTACCTTTTTAACAATATTCTACCCTAAAGGCCTAAATCTGTGTAGCAGCTAGCGGTGAGCAAGGCCAGAACTATACTAACTGTTTTAATTCAACTATAAGTAGCAAAAAGGGAGCTGGTTGTTGTTCTAGTCGAGACATCCGCATCTTCAATTTTGAAAGTTTACCAAGATTGATTAATATGCATGAAGTTAGCCAGTCACGTGATTTACAAAATCAGTCACGCATACGATATCCCACATCAAATTTGATGTGGAAAATCGTACGCATGAATCGTTTGCCCAGGCTCTAATTCGAAAAAAAAAAGAAATCGAGTATGGGACGCCAATTAAATTAGGTTTGGCGCGCACTAAGTGAAATAAAGAGTGAGTAACCTAAAATTAGGGCCTGGAACCCAGGCTAAATGGAATGGTATGTTGCACATTTTTTTTAATGCAACACAATCTTTTAGGCTCTGTGACTAGATCCATTTTCATTCAAGAACACGACATTTCCCTTTTTCTATCCGACAAATTCGGTAATACCATGGAAACGTTTGTCTAACGGTGATAACTTTCACTTTCTCTGGTACTACGGTACCTTGTCTTGTATGGACCTTAAGGTGATATTAAATTCAGAGACCAAAACATTCACATCTTGGTCAATAATATCATAAATAATATGTGTGAAAGCGTCCGATAACATGGTTGTTAGGTTATCCATATCTAAATTCTTAAGCATTAAAACAACCTATGGTTGTAAGATGAAAACGTATTTTTTATAAGTGAAATAGTAGGATTAATTTGAAACAAGACTACGCTAGTTTATCATCCACAAACTGAAACCAGTTAATTATTTGAGGCTCGTGGACAATGAATGAAACAAACCATAACGCGCAGGTTCATTGAAAGTTATTCGGGCACAGCTAATAGTGTGTAAGAATTATTCTAAATTTAGAACGGATATGGAATTCACCTGCTCCAGGGACTCAGGGACTCAGATTTGGCAATATATAAATGTTGAATAATACACCGTTTTAGTTATATTGTTAAAATACGGCCAGCGGGGCTAGAAATAGGTGAAATATTTTTTTTAGCTAGAAATGTATGCATATCGCAAAACTGTAACATAAGAGGCAAATATGGGGGATTAGGACTTCTTTTCTTTTTAAGACTGTTGGATGGGCTTCTTTTCAAATTGAGTTTCTTTTCGAGACTAGTTTTTGTTTGTAAACGCAGTTTTATTTTCCTGTTACTATCTTTTTATATAGTTCACATGTTTAAAAAAGTGGCGATACTGATTATTTGTATAGTAGATGTAGTATGTCTAAAATCTTACTTTACGTAACGTTTCCATGCAATAATGTTTTAAATGCTACACATATTTTTATATTGCTTTATTTTAACCATCCTGTGAGTGGCGATTATCGCTGTTTATGTGGTTATAAATAGAATAAAATAAAACAGAAAATTAATTAATTAACCATGAAATTTGTTAAGTAAACAAAATAATATACATATATATGTGTATTATGTATATAGGTATGTATACATGTATATATATATATATATGTATATATATATGTATATATATATATATGTATTTGTATATATATATATATGTATATATAATCCATATAATGTATATATGTGTATATATATGTATATGTAATAATAATAATAATATATATGTATATATATACGTATATACCTATGTACATACATACATATATACAATATACATATACACATATATATACATATATATATATATATATATATATATATGTATTATGTATGTATTATGTATATATGTATGTATATATGTATACATATGTATATATATATATATATGTATTTATATATGTATGTATATATGTATTTGTATGTATATGTATATATAATCTATATATGTATATATGTGTATATATATGTATATGTATATATGTGTATATATATGTATATGTATATATGTGTATATATATGTATATATATATACGTATATACATATGTACATACATACATGTATACAATATATATACATATATATATATATATATATATTATTTTTATTATTATTATTATACTATTTTAATAGTCGGTCGATAATTCGTTAACGATCAATTAGTTTCCATCCAATAACTATCAAATTGGTAGGTTATATTTTATTCTTTACACAGACCAACTATAATATATTATTAATTTTATAATTAAGTGGGCACCCGCTTTAAAACCTGCTCCCTGCGGTGCTCTTCCTCTCCCCTTTTTCCACTGACATGCACAATGTTAAGCTGTCTACTCATCTTTCAATCACTTTTATAATTATTTTTTTTTTATCTTTATCCTGTTTTTTTTTTGTTTTTGTTTTGGAAATAAATGTGATGATAAAGTCGATTCTGTATAAACAACTCAATATTATATATAACAAACATTTCAAAAGATAAACTGTGATTTATATTTGTATTGAAATAGTATTTGCATTTTATTGTTTTAATTTGGCGCTACTTTTTAATAATGATTGTTTTTGTTGCTGTATGTCAAACAACAATTTATCTAATAGCTTCTCATTTTACTTATGACAATAAACAATATCGTATCTTGTTTTCTTGTCAACAATATTAAACTGTATAAGAATAATGTAAACATACACCCAAAGTTTACTTATGATATTCATGTAAGATAAGACAGTTCAAGCTATAAAACGAACAAATTAACACAACTGAAAACATTATCACCCCTGTTAATCACTACATTTTAATTTGTTTACATTCAGTTTCCGGGGTAAATATAAATTTAAACGTAGTATGAATTTATTTCAATTTGACCCTGGCTTAAAGTTGTTGTTTGATACATTTCTTTTCCCTTTATTTTGCTTTTTAGTTGGGAAACGCTTTAATCAATATTTACAGACATCCATTAAACCTGTTTATATTCTGATGTTATTTAATTCAAAGTAGTCATCATATATATAGAAAATAGCTACTTATAAACAGATATATCATGGTTAGACGTCTTTAATTTTAAATAAGGTAATTAGGGACACTGTCACACCCAGTGGATATAATCTTAAATCCGACATCCGACGGATTTATTCCCTCGAGTGCAATTTAAATAATACTTGCATATTAAAGCGAGAAAAATAGCCTAAACGTGAATTTAATACCATTCCTATATTCACAGCTATCTCACTTTTTGTATTCTATCGTTTGTATCGCTGTATAAATTTATACTAATATTTAACATGGTCCATATATAGAATTGATGTTGTAGCATTTATGTCTGTGCAAACACCTGGAACCAAACATCACGTGGAATACAAATTGCATGCTCAACTCAACAACAAATCAATCGTGTATCCTGTAAATGTAAAAGTTGTGTAGAGAAATATTCTGGTTGCCAGTGGTTACCATTAATAAACAACACTGTAGTATCTTAGCAACGGATGTGACACCGTGCCAAATGTAACATGGTTTGTGCGCAGTTGTGAAGTATTTATTATTATTATTATTATTATTATCATTTTATTTAGGCATACAACACATGCACCAATGATTGTCAATAGCGAATAGGCCTACTATCACCGCGCTACTTTGTATGTGACAATTCCTTTCACAAGACAAACATACACACATGACAAGAAAAATCTAGGAGTTACTGGAAATTTAGAACAGTCATTGTACAATACTTATCAGAACACTAAAAGCTCATGTACCGTAATTTACCACGACAGAATAAGGCTTGATAAGCCCGTAAACATGTAAATGAAGGGGCAATCCATTAAATTTCATAGAAAGCCCTTATTAAATCACAGGTACCGTATTACCCAGTTAACGTACCATTTAGGTACTGTATATGTATATGCTACATTCTTATTCTCGATTCAGTGAGGCAATTTGGAATTTCTGTATCTGTTGGCATTACGTTGAATTTGCACATATCAATCATGAGTTACAGACGATTTATATCTTTTGAACCAGGTTATATAATGTATGTATGCATTTATGTATGTGTGTGTATGTATATATGTGTATGTATGTTTCAATTCAGTTGGTTCTTAATGTTTATATTGGTATTAATGTTATCAGTGAAAAGCTAGCCTTGGCAAAGGAAAAAAAAGAAAGGTCCATGGAGGAAATTTTACTGATTGACCACCTAAGCCCCACCATGGTAACTTTGAAAATATTGATAATTTATTAATCAAATTATACAGGTAATTTAATATGTAATTTTAATAGTATTTAGATATTATCTAAATATTAATAATAACAATAATAATAATAATAATAATAATAATAATAATAATAATAATAATAATAATAATAATAATAATAATAATAGTAATAATATTGTATTATGACATATTAACCAACCGTCTCGCATGCAAGACGGTCCCTCATTTTAAAGTGGTTTTGGATGTAACACGCATTTTGTATTCTTTTGTAGTAATTATTATTGTCGCGATGAAATAGATAATAACTGGATTTACGTCAGGAGAATCACGGAGGAAATATATTAAGAATATATTTCCTCCATGGGAGAATCAAGTAGGCCTATAGCATGGAGGATATTTCCTCCATGGCCTATATGTTTAATCTGGAGATCGTGGGATCGAGTTCCACCCGAGAAAAACGTTTTTTTCGCAATTGTTTTCACACGTACTTAGTATTCAGTAAATTTCCACGTTAGAGGGCGAAATTACACCTATATATGTATTCTTTGCTTAAAGTTACAGAATTTGTTACCATACCGGTATACAAAAAGTAGAGTTTGAAATTACCAAAAACATTATAACGAATTGTGTAATTACCAGGACTCAGATATTATGTTTGGCCATTAAGCACAACTCAAAACATTATGAATTAAGAGACGCTTACTATATAATTTCAAAACAAAATTTAATTTTAAAGAAAGATCGACGTTTCGGGTCCATCATGGAACCATTCTCAAGATCAAGTAAACTGAAAAAACTAAAAACAAAAATACCAAGCAGTGACAGGAAGTAAGTAATTAATGTACATATCAATAGGGCCTACTGTGTGGAGCCATAGTGGAGCTAAGCAATAAATAGCCCTTCTTAGCAGATGAACTAGATAAACAGTTTGGCTTTGACTGAATCAGTTTGTTTGTAAAACATTATGTTGGCCCTTTAAACTGTCGAATGATAGGAGAGGTTCACTACTGCAGCCTATTCATTTTTTGTTTATTTGAGTAATGAAATGTTTGAGTATATAAGTTGGGTGCTAAAATTAAACATATACCTATATTCAAACTCGAATTTGTATGTATACAATATCTTTGTTTATATGTACCCGGTATTGTCAACAAACACTTCCTAAAAACAGCTTTAAAATGCTCAGATCGTCGGAGCGCCTTGAATTTGGGATTCGCCCTAAGAACTTCCACCGGGACGCGAATTTGCATAACCTATGATAGTTTGGTAAAATCTCATGAATTATTCATAATCATCCCAATAGAACGTATTTTCTGCATGCGCTGTTTTCAACTCTGTGTCAGCGTCGGTGATCAGCTGTTCTGTTCATCGTGTGTTCTTTTACACACTTTTCTTTGCATGAGATTTGTTGAATCGATGCAAGAATAAAACAAGTGATTGAAACTACCGTAGTTATATAGGCTAAGACTTTCAGTCTGAAAATACAAAATACTATTAAATAGTTGTTCAATTAACTATGATATTAGGACTAGGAAACTCGATTCTTACACGATTACTAATACAATTACATCTTGAGTATATGATGCCAAGACAAAATAATTAAATAAGATAAGATAAGAATTTAATTAAATTTACTCACAACACATAAATTATCTCACAAATTCGAAAGACACTCGTTTTACAATACGATTGCATTGTATATATGATGCCAAGACAAAATAATTAAATAAGAAAATTAAATTCACTCACAACACATCAGTTGTCTCACAAATTCGAAAAACACTTGTTTTAAATGCATAGGCCTATGCACCCAAATACTTTAGATTTTCCCCATAGGCTGGGCTCCGGCAATTTTTTTTTTTTTTTTTTTTTTTAGGTTTATTGCATGACAGATCATCTATTTTGCATGGATGAACCCTTCGTGTGAAACTTCGCCTATCGCAATCGGAAGTTCGTGTCAGTGGACCACTGTATGGGCATAGTCTGTGTGTGTATGACCTATATTTCGTCCCTTATATAACGTGTTGCGAATGTGGAAAAGTGCATAAACGCATTTAAAGATTTTATAAAATAGTAATTTTTATTAGCATTCTTCTTTTTTGTGAAATTGCCTAAATTTCTCTATGATTATAGTACATTGCCTCCTAAATACTGTGTATAAAATATATGAGCATAATAACGATTGGTTAATTAGCAATTCATTAAACTTATTCCTCACATTGTAAAAAAAATAATCAACGTATAAATTTAAGTAATTTAACATTCGCCACACATTTGCCACACATTTGACACCTTGAGAGAAAACAAAATCAAACCACAATTCGTCTGGGAGAAAAAAAAAACATAGGCCTATGTACTT
>NW_022701523.1:965970-979102 GCF_011630105.1 Anneissia japonica
ATAAAGAAGAGAAAAAAAAAAAAAAAAAAAAAAAAAAAAAAAGCGTAGGCCTACCTGTCGTTAGCCATAGTAATCTAGGTCAATACATAACACCGGTTGTATAAAATTTATTATAAGATTGAAAATGTTAACCTTATTGTAGTAAATATAATGTCCACGTTTAAATTATTGTTTACTTAGTTTATTTATATATATTATATATAATTTAAAATGTATTTTTATATTTACATTATAAATTATATTTAAAATAAGAATACTATGTTTACGTCTTAAATAAAACTATCGGTTGTATATAGACTATAACATAATATGAATGTTTTATTTGTAAAACATCTTAAATGTGAAACAAATGATCATATAGTATATGTATTGGTTGGGTTTAGGCATAATGATAAAGAGTATGATGTTAGTTTTAAAAATTTTTTTAAATAATAAAGGATACAGTGAGAAAGAAGAAAAGCAAAAACATCCGGAGCGGCTCAGAATTGTACCGAAAATTATTTAATAATGATAATGGCTCATTATTATATTTTACGAGTTTTTATTAAATATATCTGCGTAAGCGTAAAAACTTCTTAATACAAAGTAAGATGCGTGAGTGTGCGCTGAATATGTAGCATTTCTCGAAAAGTGTGTTATAATAACAGATAATAATAATTTCATGTTAAATTCTCTGTATTCAAAAAAAAAAAAAATTAAAAATAATGATTAAAATGATTCATAATGATTTATGAAAATTAATTAATTTTGAATGTAATTTAGAACTAGCACACAAGATTCGTTTAAGTTTCTTATTATTATTAATGTATTTAAGAGTATAGGTATTATTTTAACCTATGACCTGTACGAAGCATGCGCTCCTGTAGACCAAACTTGACCAAACTCAGTACCGTTTCGATTTAAATCGTACGGGAAATCCACTCATGAAGGTATACGCTCATTATTTATCCTAGCACGCACTGCCGTTTATTGAGAAAGCCCTACGCGAGATATGCATAGTGCGTGAAGAATGATACATTCGCCTGTTTGTAGTAAAGAAACCGATTCATATAGGGACATTCGTAAGTTTGCTAATTAATATTCTTCCTTAATTACTTATCTAATTGACTCATTTTTTTTTTCAGAGATTCTACACAGTAAGACCACGTTTCTTGGCCTTTAAATCTAAAATGTTGGTTGCTTTCAATTTGAATTTGTTTTCCCTTAAAATTTACTTTATCTAATACATAGTAGGCCTATTCCAATATAGATCAACCTTTTCGACCAAGCTCCTCGCACAGCGGGAGGCACGCTGTCCGTGGGCTGGTATTTTCGGGTTAAATACTAATTTTTGTGTTTACATCGTCCGTTTTCCGATACCTTTTGTCAGATTATTCTGTACTTTTAATATGTTATAGTTCAGTTATTTAGGCAACTTGTTGTTTTTATTTGAATTTCAAAAATTTCTAGACAGGATAACAGTTTATTAATAACATTCTGAAGCAGTGTTGATGTGCAGTAGGAAGATTTGTTACTGGTTAGGCGTGTCTTTATGATTTGCTCATGTTTATTTTTTGTTAGATTTTATATATATATATATATAGTTACTATAGCTGCCCGTGTCTGTTGCTGGTAAGATATTATTGCTGAGTATATAATTCTTTGAACCCCGCAGTATAATGCAATATTCCAAGGATGAGTAATGTGTGTCACAGATTCCCCTCATAAGATCGATCCGTGGTAACAATTTATTGTGTTTTTTTTTTCTTCACTTTTTCAAACCAATCTGTATATAAAGAACACTTTAAAAAAAATGGCGTATGTCTTATTGCATGACCAACATTTGTTTTACTGTACCTTGTAAATGTGTATTGGTCGAATATGTATATGAAATGAATGAATATGCATGATCACATATGATGGATGAATCATTCGCGCAGCTTGGCAACATCGAGCGTAGTTTCTTAGCTTAAAATTGTGGAATGTTAATACACTTTAAACGAACAAGAAATTAGTATTGTATTTGCAGACTGACAGTATGTATCACCGCAATGTATTAAATCCATCACTTGTTTTATTTTTGCATTGATTAAAATACAAGCTCATACAATTACTGAATCGTGATAAGCCTTCACACCAACAGGCACAGAGCAGCAATCGTTCACGATCACAGACTTGAAATAGCACATTTGAATAGAACAACTATTAAGTAGTATTTTGTATTTTCAGACTGACAGTAAATGTAAATTTATTAAACTTCAGAATCTACTATCAATCACTTGTTTTATTCTTGCATTAGGGCCTAATTCAGCGACAACGACGAGGACGGTGACGGCGACGACGATGACGACGATGATGATGATGAGAAATCTTTCATTTTATTTCATTTATTTTGTCTCAATAAAATACACAAAAATCCAAAGCCGGTAACAAAATAATATAAGCATAAATTTTCAGAAGCAAGCCGAGGCAGGATTCGATCCTAGCGTGAATCAAATCACTACCCTTAGGTCTTGTAGTGCACAATTCTGATTACACTTATACATAATAAAATATAATGTACAATAAAAAAAAATCTGTAGCATTAAAATACCAATAAAAATGTGGCTAAACAAAACACATATAATAGTTATAAAACTTGTCGAAAAAAAATAATTGAGAACAGCCATATGTTTCTAGTGGTAGTTCCTCCCAAGCTCGCAGAAACAAATGAAACACAAACTATTTCAAGAATGTGTTTAAGCATGCGGGTGTACACAATGCCGTAGCCAGCTATTGGGACAGTTGGGACAGTCCCACACCCTTTTTCTAATGGGTCCACAAAGAATGGGTCCACATTTAAAAAAAAAAATGGGTCCAAATTATGCAATTTTATGCATAAAATAAGCCCACTTTTGCAAAATGGGTCTGGATTTCTCATATTGAGTATAAAATGGGTAAACTTTTTAAAGGAAATTGGTTCAGATTTTTCATGTTTTTGCATAAAATGGGTCAAACGTTAAGAAAATAAAATTGGGTCCACATTATTTGAATTTAAGCGTAAAGTGGGTCCTCCCTTTTATTGTCCCGCACTATTTGAAAATCCTGGCTACGGCATTGGGTGTAAATCAAATAAAGTAGCCATACACTTAATTATAAAAGCTAAAATACATAAAGTGAAGCGAAAGGGGATAATAACATTTGATATTAAGTATGACACCTACTGAAAACAGACCTGTCAAGTGTCACACATCTTGCGGGAGCCCCAAGCATTTAAGTTCGACCACACGCCCTCTCGCGAGGCCTATATTCTCACGCATTCCAGATTATCTTAAAATTATATTTTTTTAATGTGCTATTTTCTCAAAACAAGCATACAACGTGTACAAACACGACTATCGGTGCTCGCTTGCGTTCCTGTAGCGATCGTCACAGTGTTCAACGCCGCCTCTCGTTGAGGAAACAAAGTTACGTCTGAGTGAGCAATAGCAAATCAATGAAGAGCTTACATAAAGCAAGATGTCTGTTATCGAAGGCGGTGAGGATGGTGATGCAACTCCGCGAAAAAAGCGGGCTTATGTCCACTACAAATCGAAATTGTGTATGTTATATCGACGCTTGACTGTATTTTCCTTAAGGTTTGTGACCTCAAGCTTAATTTTAAAAAATGCCCAATCACAAGCAAATCCAGAAGAAATCTCAATTAAGCCAGTGTGAGACCCTTGACAGGTTTTTGAAAATTTGGATGTATGGAAAAACATTTTTCGTAAGTTTGGTTGTGTAATCTCGAAAAAAAAAATATTGATAAACTATTCATTATCGAGATATATTTTGAATTTCGTTGGTTATTTGGTGGACGGGTGTTTTGGGAAGAAGACTAGTAATCGATGTAATTTTCCAAATTGAATACCGTTGCCAGTTTATCTTATCTGTGTTGTGAAATGAAATACAATATCGCACACTCATTTACGGTTAGACTTTTATGCTTCTGATTTTTTTTTTTTTTTTTTTTTTTTTGCAATAATTTATAGCAGTGTCCCATCCCACTTGTGGTGTATCTAGCGTGGTTATTTTTGATCGTGAGAAAATACCCTGTTGTGACAGGAATTGAACCCAGGACCATGGGATTAGAAGGCAAGCATCTTAACCACTAAGCTATCCAATAATAATGTGCGTGTATGATAATTATCTCCGACAGAGATGACAATCAGTCGTTCCCGACAGTTTAGCCTCTTCCTAAGATATGTTTTGTTTAATTCACTTTATAGATTATCCTACTTGGAAATTTAGGTCAATAAGGAAAAGCTGGGACAAACACGAATCAAAACATTAACCGTAATAAAATTCATAGTGATTTTTACACATAACGCCACCACCGCTTACAAAGACAATTGCCTCTACTACTAAGTTTAGTTCTACTATTGCAATTTTAATTTGATCAAAAATTGACACGCCCGTATTGCTGAGGATGCAGGCCTACATGGTATATAGAGACAAAATGTGATCAAGGTCCTTCTTGTTTTAGCCAAAATACAACCACTTTCCTTGCGTATACTTTCCCAATCAGGTCTTCGCTGCATCCTCACTTGATTCTTTCTTGATTTTTTGAGTTTTTCGCTGCTGCTTTGACCGTTTTCTCATTGACCATTGGCTTATTAAACTTACATAATGACGGTTTACTGGTATTTTTGTCTAAATTGGACTAAAATTCATCAACTGTGTCCAAAATGCAAACTGTCTCACTTGACAATGCATTCAACATTTCAATAATAAATAAATAGCTTGGCTGTTAAGGGCTTTTCTTCCAATTTCCGAGTTCTGGTTACAATTTTTGTCACAGAAGGATGTCTTTCATAACTAAAATCGACTCCACTCCCTTGAACTCAATAACAGACGTGGTTTATAAAGTATTGTTTACATACTTTCTTTCAAAAATGAGATGATGAAAAAGAAACAATATTATGAGCTTAAAAATCGACTGTTTAATATTTATAAATGAGCTTTCTGATACTGTTAACTACGTTTATTATTTATTTTAAATACTTTTTTTTCTCAATATTTTGAAGAAGATTTGATTATACATCGTTGCATTGCCAGGTGTATGAAGGGTTTTGTTTAATCTATTGATTGTATATCTTAGATATGTAATTGTAGTCATTATATGAATTAATATTAGATTGTTTTTTTTAATGTGAAGTAGAGTTCATAGATTTTTAGTTAAGAGGCTTGCTTCTAATCCCAGAATTGTCGTATTATTCCTCTCATAGGGCTTTTTTTCCACAACAAAACTTAACTCCACTCCCTAGACAATAATGATAGACTTGGTCAGAAAGGATTGTTTAATCCTGCAGGTGGCAGACATGAAGGAAATATAACAATAGTACTAATTTAGAATAAGTGATAAATATGTAAATAGTAATAAAACAATATTTATGTTCAAAGAAATGAAGGAACAAATGAAAGTGGGACGACCCCACAAAAGAGAAAAAAAAATGATAAGTGTAAAAGTGATGCTATGCATAGTCCTGGTTTGCTGTTTTCCAACCTTAAAATTGTTGTCTCAATTATTAAATCTTTAATGAAAACAGAGTTTGGATTAAATTATCGAAACGTTTTTTTTTTATTTATATTTTTATTTTAAAGAGTTTTATTAGACATACATGCGCTCTTCTATACTCCAACGTATGTAAGTTTGTTATTCTAAAGTTCTCTCCTGTCGCTGCCAGTACCAATGTAGCTCTTATGAATTTTCTTTGGATGTGTATTATTTCATTGTTTATAAATTAAAAAGTAATTGTGAAATCTACAGTAAAATTTTAACCCACGACAAGTAATCCTGGTGGCGTATCACAAAAAGAGACGTGTTTGCTGACAGAGAAATATATATGAATATAGCCATTAGTCGTGAGAACACAATACATTATTACTGTTACTATCATTTTTTGCATTTTTTCCCCTGCAGTTTTTTAAACTTAAGAGATGTTTTGTAATTCTGGTGTCATCCCTTGCTGCTTGTATGATTAATTGTCTATTATTCATCACAAAATGAGTGTTATGGTATACAATATTTACTATATTCCTAACCATAAACTGCAGTCTCGCTATCTTGCATTATGGTATGTCGGAGGAATTACCATTTCTTTCAAATTCACCTGTACTTTGTTTGCTAATGTGTTTATGCAAGGAGCGTACCTCTGAGGTGGAGAGAAGGGAAAGTAAATACTGAGGGCGTGGAGTCAGTTTTCAGCCAAGAATGTAAGCGTTTTACTGGGACCGACGGCGTGGAGTCAGGTTTTCAGTCAAGAATGTAAGCGTTTTACTGGGATTTTTCGTTTCGTTAATTCTTTGATCCAATACTTTTTTCTGTTGTGAATAATATATGAAAGATTAGCTTTTTTTTATTTTTACGTGGCTTAATTTATTGTTCAGCTCAGATTTCAATAAATTTACTTCTGAACAACATGTCTTTGTGTTTCCTATCCTTAATTACCACGTAAACAAAATATGTTTGTTGCGTAGTGCCGTTAAAAACAACATGAACAAGTACCGTAGATATATAACAATACTCAAATAGGAACATTGTTTCTTGCGATTGTGACCCAATATTCTCTATTCTTATAACTGTTCACGGTCAAGAGTTCAGTATATTTATAAGTACATATATTTGAAATTAAAGAGTATCAGGGAGTCAATCCAGCCAGTATCACGCCTGGTATGCTCTCACATAATAGAACTGGAGTAGCAGCGAGAATCCTGGAAAGCTGCAGCGGAAATGTTATTAAATATACATGATAAATCAAAGTTGTTGTTACAGTACTTCAAAGCCAACATAGCTACAAACAACTATAGCTAAATGATAGAAGCTGTACCAAAAATATGTAAGATCGTATCAAGCATAGACTTTCAACGGGAAAATGTATCATTTGTAAGAAACATCATTTGTATGAAACAAATTCCGACTGGGGGGGGGGGGGGTTCCCGAAGGGGGACCGATGCTCCGACGAGGGGTCAGATTTCCCCCAACGAAAGCAAAGTTGGCGTGGTCGAGCTTCGATTAAAAGGTTCCGAGTGGTCCTGAGGGCGAATTCCCCGAATATGTTGACAATTTTGGGGTTTCAGATGCTTATTTAATCGGTTTTAGAGTCTACTAATATCTAGAAAATACATATAACCCTTTTATTCTCCAAGACGAATCGTGCTGTCTATTTTGCCTGTCTCTTATACACAGGGCAGCTCTCCATGACGGGGACCCTTGCCCTCCCCACCTTCGGGTCCTATGCTGGCGCCACCACTGATATTTTCGTATTTAGAGAAGATTTAAATATGTGACACACTCTGAACTAAAGTAAGAATTCATTAGAAATTTAATTTCAGAATTGATCTCTTTAGATCAGTTAAAATCGGCGAAGATTTCCTATGATTATATTTGCTTTCGGGTAACCTCATTCGTCCATCAAGACCTTCATGAAACAACTTCTGTTCCTTGTATATTATATTATTATTACCATTTTAGTATCATTATTATTATTATTATTATTATTACTATTGTTATAAGCTTTTTGTGAGAATTAGTGTTTCTTCAAAAGGTATGTATTTACAATATAACACTGAAACTAGACAATTTTCAGTCTAATAAAATAAAAAGAAAATAAAAAAGCACAGGATTTTTTCTTTGATTGGTCCACATATCCGCACCTAGCTTCGTATCGTCACCAACATTCGATCATTTCTTTATTGAACCATTACAAACTATTTTAGAACGTTTCATTTAGACCCATTAATTAGGTTTTTAAGATATTTAGGTCTGGGACGTTAGACATTTAACTTACCCTCAAATTTACACCTTAAACTGGATCGTCATCAGCACACAGTAATTTCATCTTGTAACTTGGCTACACTTTCCCAGGAGTTTCATTCAGATCAGTTGACCCGTTTTTTAAATATCTGGTGTAGAGTGTGAGCCCTTAAATCCCCTCACTTTGTCATCATAACCACACCCCAACAGTGCTCAAAAAGGAACATTGCTTCGTATGGTATAACACCATATTTTTTTTTCAATGTTGAGCACTGTTTATAATAATATTATGGCGAGAGAGTGTTATTTCTGGATTCTGGCTTTTATTATATATATATATATATTTTAGCTTTTGTTTATCAAGAATCCAGCAACCGTAGATCACAGCGTTGTTGTACATTTTATTGTAATTAAGTTATCTAAATAAATGTATCGGTAATCTAGGAATTTTACAATAGTCATTCGTGACTTAAAGATATTGAAAATATGTATGAGGCGCTCAATGAAATTAGCTTCGTTTGGCTATTAATTTTAGAGTTGATCTATAGGATCAGAAATAGGATTTACGATTATGAAATGCACGAATTCCATATCCTTGTAACTGTATACGGTCAAAAGTACAGCATATTTACAAGTACATACTGCTACAATTCAGGAGTATAAAGTGCTAAGTGAGAGAAACCTGGAAATTTGCGGCGGAAATGTTGTTAAATATAGATGATAAGTTCAATTTTTTAAGCTTACATACCGTAGCTAAAATCATGACAACTAGCTAAATAATAGAAACTGTGCTAACAAAATATGATAAGATCGTATCAACGAAAATGTTTATCATTTGTATGAAACATCATTTGTATGAAACATTGCTTTGGGCGGTAAACTATACGAGTACTCGCTGACATGGCAGGTTTCATACCGCAAGATAAAGGCCTATTTTCGTATTTATAGAACATTCTAAATACACAATATGGGGCACACTCTGAACTAAAATAAGCATTGATTAGAATTTAATTTCAAAATTGATCTCGTAAGATCAATTAATGTCAGCGATGATTTCCTATGATTATATTTGCTTTCGGCTAACCTCATTCAGTAATTAAATATTCGTCCATTAAATCCTCTCTGAAACAAAACATCTTAATGAGACATTTGTTCCTTGTATATTATTACCATTTTAGTATCATCATCGTTATTATTATTTTTATTACTATTATTATAAGATTTGTGAGAATTATTATATCTTCAAAAGTATGGACTTACAACATAGTACCGAACCTAGATTATTTTCAGTCTGATGACAAAATTCTCAAACTAGTACGATTTGAACCCATGACAGTGGTATTAGAAGGTGAGCACATTATTGCTCCATTTTATTTACTTGTGTAGCAGAGTGTGGCTAGATCGTTTGATTCAGCTCTCTGTCTCTGATCTTACTGACATTGTTTTCTTCTTTTATCAATAATAAATCACTGTACCAAAACCCTTTATCCGTGCCTATTCTATTAGGCAATTCTCTATTGACTTAGTCCAAAATGTAGAAGTTGACTTACTTATATATAGACGATGAACCGTGCAGTGTGTGCGTGTATTTATAAGCACGACACCTTTCTGTCTAGTAAGATGACAAAATCGGGTATTTACGTTGTGCTAATTGTGAGCTGTCAGTATGAGTAAAACCGAGATTCATTTCACGTAAATTGAAATAATGTAGATTGTGCATTTAAGGTAAGCTTTTAATTTTGTTGTTTGCTTCATAAATAATTCACCAGTAATAAAATGTAATTGCAGAATCATGCTTTTGAAAACTTGCATTAGACATGTTGAAAGATTTCTAGGCCTATTTCTAATCAAAAGTAATGTAATATACTTTTGTTGTCTCGATGTATAAGTCGCCATAATGTTTCTAAGTAATCGAACAATTTATCTTGTCAAGGAGGATTTGCTGACATACATATCAGTGACAGTTTGTATTATTATACGTCGGACTACTCAATATTTACTACTAGATATGTTCTTCATATTGTATATAGTATAGTAGGCCTAAGTGATTAAAACAAAATATTTAAAAAAATTAGTGTCTATTTTGCATTGTCTGGTGATTGTACTGGCTTTGCTTTTTATTTTCCCCTCCCCCCTCCAAAAAAGGTCTTATTCGTTTCAAACCTGACAGAAAATGTGTCTAATTTTACTATTTAGGAAGGCGTTACAGTATAGTGTATTTTCTTGTGTGATTATTTTGGTCACATCTAACACAAGAAGTCGTTTAGTCAATATATGCAGGGACTATAGGATAACTCGACTAAAATTTTAGATTGTCCTTTCATCACTCACTCAAATCATAACCAGTGGTGTATCTTGGGTGTTCGGGGCACTCTCCCTCCGCTATATTGAAAAATGTCCATAGGCCAAAGCACAAAAAAAAAAAAAAAAAAAAAAAAAAATCAAATCAAATCAAATCAAACTGAAATAGTTAAAAAATCAACTCATATCATCTTATTTTTCGACCTGCCTCCCCCTTACTTAATCATCGAACCCCTACCCCACCTTCCCTTACCAATCACTCCACCTTCTCCCAACTCCTCCCCCTCCTCATCAGCTTCCCCATTTCAAAACTCTTAGATACGCTACTGAGCATAGCGAATCGTTATGCTTTTAGAACTCTTTATTTGCCAGAATGACGCAAGTTCGTGGAATATAAGCCTATATCTGTTCTATATTTGTTAATAGTTGGAAGCCGTTCGTAGAAGGGATGATTTCAGATATTCAGTTGCATATATTCAATAAACATCATGCCGTCTTTTCTAAAGTGATGGACAATCAACGTACCGTACTGGTCTTTTCCACTTAGCCACACCCCTTGGATATTGTTGCTTACATCCCACATAACGACAGACAAGAAAGCAAACACATTTGTTTGCGTGGGAAAACCCGTGTGCGTTAGACACGCGCTTATTTAGAGCAGTTGTTCAGATTTGTCAGTTGTTAAGTTTGATTGACATTCCGGAACGTTCCATTCTTCCTATTCGAAGTCACAGTACAGTAAATAAAAGATCAACCGCTAAAATACAGACAAATAAAAGCAAATGTTATTCACCCGCTAACCACTACGGAGCCGAACTCGCTTATACTTTTGTGAAGATTCACGCTCTATCAAACTTTAGAATAGGCAAATTATAGCCTGTTATGTACTTTGAACGAAAACACTGAGTTTAGTTGTTTAAGATAGAATAACGTAAAAATAATATAGGCCAATAATTAAGATGAAGATGAAGATGAGAATGACAATAGCAACATGAAAATATATAATTAAAATTATGATGATAATGAGGATAATAATGAGAATAATGAGGATTGGAATAGAGATGAGGATGATGATAAACTAATAATAATAATAATGATTCTGACAATGATAAGGATTAGCATGATATTGATTGAAAATAAGAATAACAATAATGATGATGTATAGGTGTGGAAATGACGTGGAAATGTACTGAATACTCAGTACGTTTGAAAACAATTGCGAAAAAAATCACCTATACATGATTCTCCTGATGCAAATCCAGTTATTATATATTCCATCACGACAATAACAATTACTATCAACACTGCAGCACTGCTTGCTTAGACTCGAATTCAACTCTAGCCGTAAGGCGCAAGCGCGGTGGTCTAGAGGTATGATGCCAGGCTAATGACCTGGAGATCGTGGGTTCGAGTCCCACCCGAGAACAATTTGCAATTGTTTTTTAACGTACTGAGTATTCAGTACATTTCCACGTCAGGTAGGGCAAAATTAAACCTATACATGATCCTCCTGATGCAAATCCAGTTATTGTCTATTCCATCACGACAATAACATTTACTAGGTCTACCATTAATAATGGTAGACCTATAATAATATGTATAATTTATATTAATATTAATATTATTATTATTATTATTGTTATTGTTATTGTTATTGTTATTGTTATTGTTATTATTATTATTAATATTAATGCTAATGATAATAATGATATATGTTAATATATAATATTAATATTTATTATATTAACATTAATCTAATAATGTTAATATTAATATATTAACATTATTATAATTATTGTTAATAAAAATAATATTATTATAAAATTATAATTATTATTATAAATATAAATAATACATAATAAATATAGGTCAAGATCTACATGAAGTCGGTGTAATGAATAGACAGGTGGAATGACTGTGCACATAATCGAAATAAAGATAAATTGTGATAACACGAGGTTATACTTCAATAAATACGAGCACTTGATGAACAAATCGAATTCTGATAATAAGCATCGGAAATGAAGGAAATTTGACCACACTGAGCTTAGAAATTCAAAGCAAAGTCAGGAGTTGTTTACCAAGCTTTTTTGACTAGCATCTGTTTTAACAGAATAGTTTATCATAAACCTCTATTTATTGTTTATTATTGTATATATACTGTCTCTTATACACATCTAGATGTGTATAAGAGACAGGTATTGAGTTCTATGATCTGTAATTAGCCTGCTGTCGTATAAACGCCCTCTCGAATAGCTTATTATATGATGTGTATATATACAGTAATAAAAATAAACTGATGGGTCATGTGATATTGTGATGAATTTGTATAATTTTTTTCTTGCATGTGATGATACAGCAATTAATAATTTTTGTTATGTTTGCGTCATTTCCAGTATAACGACAGTTCCAATAATATTATTAATTTGAAGAGTATTTCGTCACCACAGTTCTGTCCCTCTGAAATTATGACAGCACCATATATAAACAATTCATTAATTCATTCATTCCTTATATAGGTATTGCGAGTATACTAAACCAGACCGAATATCAAGAAGTAAAAGGTTCAACAGTTGGTTTGATTAGACATTTCATTACTATTTAGTTTCGTGCTACACATACATGGTGCAACACTCTTCAGATAAAATGGCCTAATAAATAAGATTATTCACAAGTCAGACTAATTAAGTGTAAAACTGAACATGTGCAATATAGAAGCGGTAGTACAAAGGCAGTGAGCGATGATGGAGTAATTAACGCTAAATTAACGAAAGATAAACTTTATACTATGAATTGCGCTATAGAATAGTAGGGTGCATCCTTCCACACTGACGACTCTTCCTCTTGAAAACAGGCTTTATTTCTATTACAACTTTTAAAAGAATTAGATCCCTCACTGTATGTTAATCGTTAAAGAAAGTATTAATTATGGGACTATTTAGAAGGTTGGATTTGTCCGTCCTCAACTGTTTCTTTATGGATTATTTATGTAAAACCAATTAGGACTCCCTATACACATTTGCATCTATGTATTTAAAGGTACCGAACAAGATGGAGGGACGGTGTTCCACATCTAAA
>NW_022701524.1:0-641 GCF_011630105.1 Anneissia japonica
TTTTTTGTTTGTTTTAAAGACTGAAATAACCTCTGAGGCCTTTTTGGCGATCGTTTTTTTTCTTCTTATTTTTATTTATTTTATTTACCAAATTTTTATAGCGCCTTTTTCATTAGTACTCATGTACTCAGGCGCTTTACATTAAGGATACAAATAGAATACACCCACACCCTACTACGGACCGTCACCAAAATGTAATCATATCTTTACTGGGTTTTGCCTAACACTCCCTCTTATTTTCATTTATGTCAGTGCAGCCGTTTTTGATATATGTTGCACACAAAAATACCACACGAAAATACCAAATTGTTACACACACACACACACACACACATACTGGTTTATACCTTCAATTGGGGTGGAGGGTTCTAAACATGGAAAATGGGGACAATTTTTCTAAAGGACTTCTGCAATAAATTGTTGTGCAGTATTACTGTGTGTCATGCTAAGATGCAAAATCACACCTGGATTACATCTCAATTGTTTTATTTCAATGACAGATTTCTACAGGCAAAGTGTGGACACACACGAACACACACACAGGGTGTATACTCGTAATATTGTACAGGCAAAGTGTGGATATACACATACACAATATTTTACAGGCAGAGTGTGGATAACACAAACACAATATTTTACAG
>NW_022701525.1:0-821 GCF_011630105.1 Anneissia japonica
ATATAGTACAAGTGTAAATCTACCGCAGGATTTTACGTGTTCTGTTTGCTTTCGTTCAGACGTGCGCTTCACAATGTGTGTAAGCTTTATTTCTATACGTTGTTGTTTCGTCTCTTTAATAACACCTTACCGTCCTATATAGTGAATTGTATAATTTAACTAAAAAATAATGGTACCGACATTCTGTGTAGGCCTTTATTAGCAAGCAATGAACCAAAACCTGACGAATCGTATAACTGCATTTTTTTAAATCTTTTGTCAGATTTCAGTCAGTATTTTATAAATGTCAATAATAATAACTATAAAAGAAAGATGGCATAAATTTATCTTATTCTTACTACAGTTCAGTGACCCTTGATACTGTGTTTTATTATCTTTGAATGGTCAAACTGGATGAATCTCTTAACTTGCAGAAATATATCAGCTACATAACTAAATCTGTCAGCTTCTATCTTTGTAATGTTGCACTCATTCGACGCCCTTTCGTGTAAAAATAAAAAAAATCACAGCTAAATCAGTGTGCCTCCGCAACTAATGGAAGGTATTTCTCATATTAGTATACTTGCATGTTTTGATATTGACCTACCAGAAATAAAGCATTCAAAACCCAAAATATCAACTATCGAATATGAAAGCTATATCCGTGTATATAATATACTTATGATCAGAAATTTAAAAATAGCTGAATGATATGAAGCGTATATCGAATAAGAAATATCGGCTTTCAAATATTGCAGCTATAGGCTATTATTGTATTAAGATCTCAAATTCAGGTATTTCAAAATAGATGATATTAAGCATATTAGGAATCAAAAGTATTA
>NW_022701526.1:0-826 GCF_011630105.1 Anneissia japonica
ACAGATACTGGTTTTACCAGCAGAAAGTCGCAGGCCACATTTGTAGATGCACTGTAGAAGCCGCCTCCAGTTATAAAGCAGTTCATCATAACTATCCCCACCACAATACAGGTCGTCGGCAAGTTTGGCAACCACACCCTCCTCGATCAAGTCTCCCAACACGCGACATGTAAGCTCTTCGAGGGCTGTCTCAGACCCGGGCATACCCCTGTCTCTTATACACATCTAGATGTGTATAAGAGACAGGTACTGTAGGTGAAACAGGTCCACCACTAGGCTCTTGGCGAAGTAACTCATCCTCCAGCTCGGTAATGAGGTGTTTCCATTTGGCAATATTTCTAAGGACGGAATTAACATCAGGCATTAGTGAGGGTTGGGGCTTTGCGTAACGTCCGACTTCAGCAAATGCTGTGACAAGACGGAAACCACCGCTTTGATTTTTGACCAAGAAAGAAGGGTTTAAATACTCCACCTGGACACCAACGTCTTCTGGGCGAACGAAAACACCCGTTTGCTCAAGTTCATCGAATTTGTGTTGCAACTCAACCAACTTGTCACGAGAATACTGAGGAACTCGCCCCTTTCGTTGAGGAGGCAGAACGGGTCCCATGTTGACTACTGCCTGAAATGGACCAACTGAGCCGTTGTATGCCTTAATCACAGGGTCAAAGACGGAGTCGTACTCGATAAGGACAGAATGGAACTTTGATTTTATATCCTGGGGTACAATATTATCTGGGTCCAACTTAACTTTATCAGATTGAGCCGAAACAGAAATAGGCTTAGCTATGTAACTTGGAGGCGGTGTAGAGGTCTCCGCTGGTGG
>NW_022701527.1:0-2627 GCF_011630105.1 Anneissia japonica
CTGTAAATCAATTTGTATTTAAGTACATATTTCACAAAGCTAAATATCTGTTCAGTTTCATCATAAACACATTTATTTAGTACAAAGATCATAGCATTCATGGAATTAACACATTCACAAGTAATACCAAAGTCAATTCATCATTAAAGTGCTGTCTGCCCTGAATTCCAAATGTTATTTACACGGCAGCTAACGGTTAGCAGGATCCGGATCCTGCTAACCGTTAGCTGCCGTGTGAGAACATAGGCAGACAGAGTGTTTGCACATAAACCGAAGATACTAACGGCGTTCCATATTGTTCGAATTACAGTATTTATTTAGAGGTGGAGTTGAAAGCAAATACACAACTACCATTATGTCATTGTATGTTTAAAACACATTATACAGTATGTGAAATCAGGCCCGTAGGCAGGATTTTCGATGGGGAGGTGCGTTTTGCAACCGTAGTGGACCTTACGATGTGCGACTGCCTAGGGATCCCCGCGGGGTTGGGGCGAATCCTCTGGAAGCTTTGACGAATTAGCATTTTGAGGGCCTTTTTTAATGGATTTCTAAAATCCATAATTTGTAATATCCTATTTAAATTTTCATTCATTTGAGTATTGTCTAGGGACCTACAGTAAAGCAGGAGAAATAGAGGGTGGGGTGAAGGGAGAAACTTGCACAGACAGATGGTCAATACCACCTTAGCCCCGCCATGGTTGGGGCTGAGGTAAGAAAATTTATGTTTATGGCTCCTCAAAGTGGCCAGAAATGGCACTCTCAGACAAACTTTAATTATGATTTTTCTTTTTTCTCCATTTCTTTTATAATTTTAAGGGGCTCTCCCCACTTGAATCCACCACTGTGAAATTATAATTTTTCATGTCCTTTACATCTGTAGGCCTACAATCACTGGAGCTGATAACTTCCAACAGATTTAGTAGCACATTATTAAAAATCAACGGGAGAAGAGCGGACAAAAAAATGTAATACACACTACAGCATTTCGCGATAATTAGGAACGATTTTAGTGAAATAGTAAGATTTCAAAAGTGGACTTTTTGGAATTTGGTGGTCCAGGGGCAGAGGCATGGAGGGGTTTGTGAGAAAGGCGACAAAGTAGCATTTTGAGGGTCTTATATAATATATTTCTGAAACACATAATTCATGAATATTTCATTTAAATTTTCATTAATGTGGGTGTTTTTGGGACCTGAAAAAGTAAGGTTATTATGTCCTGTACATCTGCAGGCCTATAGATAACATTCTTAATATTATATAGATCAATCTGCAATCACATGAGACGATCAATTCTATTAAATTTCATACCACATTATTAAAAATCAACGGGTTAGATAAGCTGGATGGCAAATATATAATGCAATATATAGCATTTTGTGATAAGGAACGATTTTGTGAAATCATAGGTTTTAAAAAGTGGACCTTTTGGAATTTGTGGGGTGGGGGTGTGCGTCCGGTCCGCAACCCCCCCCCCCCTGCCTACGGGCTTGGTGAAGGAATTTTACACAATGTTTCACCTTTAAACCAGGGAGTTTGTTGTTTAAACTGTACTATTGTATGACGTGTGCGCTAAATATAGCATCTTGGAAAATTTGAAAATGCGTAGGCCTATGCTCTCAACCTTCGTTTCTCTTTTTTCTTTTTGTTAAAGGACGTTGAAATGATTTGAAATTAGATCAGGTGACAAAACAGTTTTTTCTCAAATATTTTGTATTAGTTTTTTTGTTTTTCTTTTTTTTATTTCTTAATAAATCAGTAAATTAAATAATAAAAGTAGGAGCCGTATGAGATAAAAATTAAATAATTAATTTAATTTAATAATTTAATAATTAATTTAATTTAATAATTAAATAATTAATTGAAATATTAAATAATTAATTAATATATTAATTTAATAATTAAATAATTAATTGAAATATGTTTATTCATCCACTTGTTGTCATGGTATAACACGGTATTACAACTATCTTAAAAAATCTAGAATTTCTAGTTTAAAGATGTTTTAATTTCAAAATGCCACCATACCTCTTAAAATATATATAGCAATATTAATTATCATTATTCTAATAATATTGATAAATTACCTCAAAAATAGCTTTGGTAGTTGCACGGTCACTAGGATTACTACTACTAGTAGTTGTAGGGATAGTAATTGGGTAGCTAATGACTTTACATTTCTGCAGACCTAAGACTAAAACTACCATCAGTACAACTGCATTTCCGCGTAGACCTACAGCAGATTTCATTCTCAAGTAATTCAAAATACTTAGCTGTATTGTCAGGCTCCGATTGTCAGGCTAACAACTGTTTCCTGCTAACAGCTATTTCCGCTTTAAATGGTTACTGCTATGGTTACAACTTGACGCAGGGTTCCCGGAACGCCGCCCTCAGCGGCGAGTGCGAAGCACAACCATAGAGATATATGAAGAATACTATCTGAACATGACCAAATCGAAAATATTGTTAGAAAGGGGAATAAATTAATTTCATATGTTAAGTCGATAATTGATAACTTTGATGACTTCCATAGAGTCTATTATGGTAATATTTTATGGAAGATAATTGTCTTACCATCTCTCAATTATGCATGTTCTGTTTGGTCTTCTGGTTCCAACTCAGGTATG
>NW_022701528.1:0-196 GCF_011630105.1 Anneissia japonica
TATAAAATACATCTATGGAATTATCTTCTTTGCTAAGATTAATCTAGGTAATCTATTGATTAAACTATTTTTTTTGTAACATTGACATGGCAAAAGAAATTGTGAAAAATTCAGTAAAGGTATTACGGCACCTACGAGGTTTAACAGATATACAAAATAAAGATGTTAAGTAATTACCATAGATACCATTAACACA
>NW_022701528.1:302-589 GCF_011630105.1 Anneissia japonica
GAGGCTTGTGTTTATTCAACTGATGCTGTTAAAAATAACTGTACAAGTTTCAACTTGCGGTCTAACTAAGGAATCAAATAGAGAGATATGGGTATTTACATTATTAATATGCCCGCAATTCCGCTTGAGGAGTCCTAACATCCTATTAGTTTTAAAATATATAATGTTTAATATGTTCGTTAAAATTAAGCTTAGAGTCGATAATTATGCCAAGATCACAAAGAGAATTTACATTGTCTAAAGTATGATTACAAATACTGTATGGAAATAAAATTTTGTTCTTTTTA
>NW_022701529.1:0-717 GCF_011630105.1 Anneissia japonica
TAATGTAAGTAATAAATTAGGTTTAATATTTTCTAGTACTAACATTATTGACAGCTCCCGAAACTAGTCTATCCTATTGTTTAAAGAAGCGTTCGCTATACGTAGACTACACCCTTTGCTTAACAATGGGCTCAGAGCTTCAAAAGAGCTTTCTTTGTTTTTGTAGGTATCTTTGATACATTGAGTAAGAATGCTTTGATCTTTTCACTGCTATGTCACCTACTAGAGGTAATGTTTTGATTGGTTAAACACTTTTGGTACTAGTGCATATAAGCTTGCTAATATGGATAATTTTTTCATTCCTGATGATGACATAATTAATGTCGAAATATTGAATCCCAACACGATGACGTGTATTTCAATACCTGGAGTATGTATTATACTTTCTTATCTGAGATTAATCAGTGGACCTTTCGGTTTATAACATGTAAAGTTAATTCATTTGATCTTTAACAAAAGTGAAGTTTGTGGTTATCTATGAGTTGCATATTTTGGTAGTTAAAGTACTGTATACTGTATGTCATTCCTCTACTTTGTTAGTGAAATATGTTTTTAAAACTTTTATTTCTACTATCAAAACATGTTATTCAATGGCCATTGTTTTTCAATCATCTCTCAGAACATTATTTGCATCTGCTGTAATTGTTAAAAAACAAATGCTTTTAAAGAAACAAAAAAAATCACATATTGATCTCAGTTCAAAGGAAAAAATAAAAC
>NW_022701530.1:0-566 GCF_011630105.1 Anneissia japonica
AGATCTTTTTTCTTTACCTTTGTTTCATATAAACCTAATGGGTTTTGATAAATATAAAAAAAAAAAAGATTTTTTATAGGTTGTATTTGTATGTTTTTATATTTATAATTGTATGTTTATTGTTTGTTTTGAAAGGCCTTTGCTATTAGCTTAATACTATTTGGTCTTTTCTGGGCTATTGTAGCTCGTATTGTCATAAATAAAATCATAAGTAAGACTACACTATTTTTATATTTTAGGGTGGAACGGGCTTCGCAAGTTCTGGTGTGGAATTGGCAGCAAAGAAAGCACGTCCAGTAATGATGGCATCATAAATTTTAGTTGAAGTGGAAGGCTGTTGTGAGAGAAAGATTAAAAACTCATGCTCTGTAACATTGGCATACCTCAGTTGTTGAAATGGTGGTGGTCAGTATATATGTGCTGAGCCATGAAGATATTTCATTCCCTGATTCTTGGGAATTGTCTGCACTGCACTGCTTATCCAGTATAGAATGAATATTTAGATGAAACCAGATTTCTGAGCTCATAGGCCAGAATTTCTATTTCTCTTTTCTTGGTTTTTAGGC
>NW_022701531.1:0-516 GCF_011630105.1 Anneissia japonica
ACAGGTGTTAAAAAGAAGACTTTACAAAAGAGGGGACAAAGGAGTAAACTCTCTCTAAAAAGACAGATTAAGTATGATTTGAAAACCAATGAGAGGGCACCTAAGAAGGCCAAGAGGTCTATGAGTTTTGATCTGCTGATTGCAGATGACATCATGCACAAAGAAAATGTGAGCGAAGTGATAATTGAAAAAACAGCTTGCAGCACAGAAATTAACCTAACTATAACAGAAGAAGCTGATGCCATTGTGAAAAATGTTGGGTTTCAAGATTCTTCCAAGACAAGTGTAAATAATGACACTATTAGAGAACAAGAAACACATAGACAAAGTCATGAAGGCGTTGGTGAGGTCAGGACAGTAGATAGCTTATCATCCAGATCACCAGGTTACCAAAATCAACCATTCATTAAAGTTATTGAAACAGATAAAAACAAAGTTACAGCTCCAAAAGTATATACATGCCAGAGTGATAATGAAAGTTCAGATACTGATTTGTTTATGAATAACACAGAACAG
>NW_022701532.1:0-1065 GCF_011630105.1 Anneissia japonica
ATATTTTGGTCCTTAAGCATGAGAGCTTGAGACAGACCCCCCTTGAGTCTGACTGCCATTAAGTGGGTCTTGGCGTGTATGTGAATGATGGAGGAATGTGGAATGTTGTACCTTTTAGTATAGGTTATTAAAATCTGTGACTTTGAATCGATGCAAATTAGTGTTGTGCCTTGGAATATTTGAGTATTTACCGTACCTTTAGCAATAATGACGTGTACAATTGTGCTTAGAGTTAGTGGCCTGAAACTATTAAACATTTTGTTATATGAAAGTTTTATAAAAGTTCATTATATTTTAGAGTGCCTAAAATGATGTTTCTTTAGGTTAACTATTCTAGATTCATTTTGTTAATTTACAGGATCGGAGGAGTGCATCTTAAATTCTGAAGGTCTGAGACTTTCAGAAAACGTAATTGTTTCAAGTTGATGTGTCGTGCCTATTTTGTTTTGAATCAACTTTTACAAAGTGGTACAAGTAGTGCCTCGATATTCAACCCCCGGCCCGTGGGCCAACTCCGGCCCGCCAAAGATTTTTATCCGGCACGTGCAACATTGCTAAAATTAAATCATTTTCTGACCGATTTAAAAAAAAAGTTTTTCTGTTTATAAAAACACCACCCCACCCCTCCTCCAGCAATGTTTACAAGGATGTGGCTTTTTCTGTTTGTAGCTCACTGTATCCAGTGGCGTAGAGTATTGAAACGGGAAGGGGGAGACTAACGGGGATACTTCAATTATGATAATAATTTCAATAAAGCTTCTCGTTTCGGATATTCAGTGGGGTGCTGAGAGGACACGATGTTTAACCATTTGCGGCATCAGCAGGCTCGGGGGCATGTTATTCTGTTGAAAATATTGCCTTGGAAACTTATTTTTTATTTTAAAGTGCCATTTCCAGGAATATAGAGGTATCTATGCTAAATATTTGCTCATCTCAACGCCAAACTCGGGTGAGTGTATATTTTTATGGTAGGAAAATTTCTAGAGTGGCAGGATAGGAGAACCTGGAGTGCAAGTTGTACTTTTTTTTTATTCGAATATGAAATGGAGAAGAAAAGGAAATTAT
>NW_022701533.1:0-868 GCF_011630105.1 Anneissia japonica
TATTTATGGCTGTTTACTTACGTTTACTTTTTAGCTGTTGCTTATCATTGTTGTATCTCTACTGAGATCCAGCCAATGTTTCCCACAGCATTGTTGTTTTTCAGTATTTTGCCTTTTAATCTATATATATATATGTTTATATATATATATATATGTATATATATATATATATGTATATATGTATATGTGTATATATGTGTGTATAGTATATACATATGTGTATATATGTTTGTATATATATATATATATATGTATATATATATATATGTGTGTGTGTGTGTGTGTATATGTATGTGTGTGTGTAATCACTCAGGCAGAAACATGCTGTAATTTATTCGTCGCTTTAACCACTTGACCTGAATTTATTAAACTTATTATTATAAAGGGCGGTAACAACAAAGAAGATAAAGATAAACGAAAAGGCTGATTTGAGCTTAGATAAATACTTAAAATGATATTTGTTGTGACGGTGGCTTTGTAAATCAATCGTATTATCTAAAACAACAATGACTTTCTAAAATCAAGAGAAAGGTTATTTTAAGAACTTCGTTGAATGAACAATGACGGAATTGAATTATACTGTATACATTATGGATCCTGTCATTTTTTAAAAACTGCACTGACTTATGAGTACACAGTAAATAGGATAAAAAGTTGATGTTGTGATATATAAAACATTAATAAGGAAGTCCTTAAAGTAAATGTTCTCGTGATTTAACAGACGAATTCATTGTTATTTTAGATATATACGATTGATTTGCAAAGCCACCATCACAACATATAAAACAGAACAAATTGTTTTGAAGCGGAAACGTTGCTGTTGAGATGAATGAAGAAGATATTCGCATCTCCGACTCTAGCACAACTT
>NW_022701534.1:0-672 GCF_011630105.1 Anneissia japonica
GCTGATTCAAAGGGGCCGAGCCAGTCGGCCTGGGCCTCCTTATTTATTTCAAACTCATAAAAAAATGGAGAAAAAAGGAAAATTATTATAAAATTTAGATCTGAGAGTGCCATTTCCGGCCATTTAGAGGTGTCATAATCATAAAATGGTGGGGCTGAAGTGGTATAGACTCCCATCTTTGAAAGTCTCTCCCTGAGCCCCCTCTAATTTGGATTCCTGGATCCGCCACTGAGTATTAATGGCTTTGTATGGTCCAAAATTGTACAAATGATTGTATTATTTTCTGGTAAAATAATGTTAGTAATGAAGCAAAGGTTATTGTAGATGATAATGATGCAAAGATGAAAAGGGTATTGTAGAATGCACGGTTGATGATGCTTATAATGGGGAAATATTGTTGCATTTGAAGATGAGTATGATGATAAAATCGAAGAGTACAAGAAGAGTATGACAATAGTACAAATTACAATATATTAATGTTGATGGTGACGATATAACTATTTCGCATGAGCAGTGAGTTGATACTGGGGAGGATTAAAATAATAATGCCGTCTGTCTCACATCTTCGTTTCTCCTTAGCAGTTTCACAGTCAACAGGGCGACCAGTACCTGCTAATTCATCTACTGAGTCACATCGTGAGATTAGTGAGTAACAATATTTGAAATTAGTAT
>NW_022701535.1:0-587 GCF_011630105.1 Anneissia japonica
CCCCGAAAAATTGTTGATTCCAGATGGCGGGAAAAGGGCTTTGTCGACTTCTAATTTTGTATTCATGGTCTTTATTATTCAGATCAAAATATAAATTAAAAATTGCAAACAGACAGCCAATAAAAGAATGTATATAAGTGTATTACAATAATTGCCTAAAAATTTAAGAACAGAATACCAAAATTCAAGAAAGAATTAAAATGCCGTTGAAATAAAAGGGAAGAAATAAAAAGGCATATAAAAGCACATTAATACAAAATTGAATTGAATTTTGTTATTATAACAAACAAAAAAAAAAATCAGCTCATGGGTCCTGAAAAGGGTGGGTCTAGAATTCTTTTTATTTTCCTTTTTTTTTTTGCCCAAGGGGATCTGCCAATGTGAACTCGGTCGGGGACTGGCAAACACTCTCTTTCCCCTCCTCTTTCTTCCCTCTTTCTTTTCTTGCATTTTCCCGATCATACAAACAATCTCCATAGACATTATATAGGCCTATTTTCCTCCAAAAAGTGGATGGGGTGCCCCTCCCCCCCCCCGGCCTCCCTTGTTCCACCGCCCATGAATAAATATAAACTCTGAAAGTAAAT
>NW_022701536.1:0-561 GCF_011630105.1 Anneissia japonica
TTTGTGTTCCACATGTGTTCCGACAGAATAGAAAAAAAAAATGAAACAGCTTCAAGACTTTAAGAACACTGATTTATTAGTAACTCGGATATTTCTACCACTCCTGTGGCCTTCATCAGCGAGAAAAATGGAAAACATCATGAATCATTATTATATAGGCTGTCTTATCAAAAATAAAGGTGACAGAGAGCAAATAGGAGATACTTATAAAACTGTAAAATGATTGGCCTATTTATCTATGCATACTGAGTATCTACAATAATCAAGAACCAAGGGTGTTAATTGCAGAGACCTGTCAAATAAGCTATCTATAGTGGCCAGCACAATAAAGATAAGATGGTTATTTCAAAGAAATGGGTCATGTAAAGTCTGTAACTGAGCCTATTGAATGTAGGCTTAATAATATAACATAGGTTGGCCTGTGAATATACCTAGAATAATAAATAAATGAAAAAATGCAGTAATATAAACAAACAAGGCCTATAGAGATAATATAGGGGAAAATAGAAATATATATAATATAATATAATGAAATAATAATAATAATAAATAATAAATAAT
>NW_022701537.1:0-950 GCF_011630105.1 Anneissia japonica
AAGATATTTAAACAATTGAACGAACAAATCATGAATGCTATTCGTGACCAAGTTAATAATGAATTCCCACATTTAGCATTGATAAGTGGTTCAGAGCCAATAATCCGTGGTGCCATAAATGCCAAATGCAGACACCACCGCCTTAGACTTGGAAAGCAATAAAGTAGATTACCATGCATTATATTAAAGTAGGCTTCTGAATAAAGTACTGTAATTATTATTCCTTGTAAAACTAGTATTTTTATGTTATTGTTTACGGTATTATATCTTGTATTTAATATTTCTATATTTGTATCTTTTCTAGTATTTTAATGTATGGGATAAAGTTGTAAATTATAGTATAATGTTTTTCATTGATGCATAGGCCTATGCGTATGGAGTTGTAGTGTATATTTTTTGCCATTTATGATTTCTAATAAAATGTTCTGATACAAATTTTTCTATTTTATATGATTTCTTTTGCTGTTTAGGTTTTTGACGATTCACTAATAAAAAATATGAAAATAATTAAGTTATATGGCTGCAAGTACAGTACCTATAAAGCATATTACATAAAGGAAAAGTACAACAGTGATACCATTTAATATGCACTTTACGCAACAGGGTGGACAGTAGTTTTTGTGCTCATCAGAGCGTGAAGACTACAGTGAACAATAGGGCGCTCAATCTGAATCCCCAAGCTCTTGCGTAAAGTCACGAAAACTTCCGTAGTTGAAACTGTGTGACTTTCTCTATGTGGCTGTGTATACGCAGATACTCCATTATACAATTATACACGATAATAGGCCTACTCTTTACTTGTATAATTATTATAGGTTGTTTAGAGAAGCATGAGGACGCTGATCTAAATAACCTAATAATTATAAAAGTTAACATTAGACAAGTTTGCATAATTCGAAACTACAGATATAATGCGAAAACAGCAATCTATACTGATATAAAGCCATTTT
>NW_022701538.1:0-3265 GCF_011630105.1 Anneissia japonica
TTTATATAAATATACAGAATTCTAATATTGTACTATTATTCTATAAGAGAGTGTTTTAAACATGTCTGCCGTAATTTGGAAAAAGGCATTAACTCCACTTTTTGAAATTTTTGGATTTTTGTTTCTATGGCATCCTATAGATGAAATCTATCATGTGAATTGATCATATACCCCAAAAAATGTCCAGAAATATGAAATAAATATTATATTTACGCATTAACTCCAATCCCTGAATGCAGAATAATTTGGAAGAAGGCATTATCTCCACCAAACAATGAACAGATCATAATGAACCAATCACAGAAGACAATTACGCATAGTTAATTAGTCATGATACCTTGAAAATGCACATAATGCCTAGCTTTACTTCTGTTTAAAAAAAAAATGGCATATTAAAAAATCTTCTACCACATGGACTAAATTTCGTGAAATATATAATTGACACTGGCATACATTATTTGTTTGTCAGAAATATTGTAATTTGGCTACGTAAGATACACATTTCACTAGAAAAACTGGAGTTAATGCCTAACTTCAGATTTTTCACGCACCATTGACTCCTGTTAAAATTTGGAATAGTGCATTATCTCCATTTAAATAGGGTTAAAGAACAAAAATCACAATGAAAATTATTTAATATGTTTTTTAATTATATGTTTAGTATATTTGCCAAAAAAATTTACTAGAATTCATTTCCAGTACAAAAGGCTAACGACAAACGCGTTTTGCTCAATAACTCAAAACTAGGATTTTGGAGTTAATGCCTTTTTCCAAATCACGGCAGATGTGTTTAGTGTTGTAATTGTTGTAACAATTTATTTTTTTAGGCTTTATATTCAAAATGGTCTCAAATGCAGATCTTATGATATACTTAGTATACTGGTTTAGTGTTATTTAGAAGAAAAAATTATATAAATATTCAGAATTCTAATATTGTGCTATTATTATATTAGAGAGTGTTTTAAACATGTGTTTAGTGTTGTAATTGTCAAATTCCTTTAGCTAGCCTAGTATACTGGTAAAATAATTTGATAGAGGATTATATCTGATTATAAAGTGTTTTATTGAAATACAGTTAACATTACTTTGAGTATACCGCCACTGTTTTTTTGACGGGTGTAGGGTGTGAAAATTGTGATATAAGATAAAGTGGATACAACCACTTAGCGGAATGTGCCGCTCAAGCCCTCTCTTTTCCGAAATTCCTAAATCCGCCACTGTTAATGATAATAATGAAAAAAATTTGATTGGTATTTGTATTTTTAACCAGTGTATATATTCAGTGTATGCTAAATATACCATGGTAATATTTTATCTATTTTTTGGGGGTTTGGGGTGGTATTATAAACATTTCCAGGGAGATAAAAGCAGAATCGATTGTCTAGTGAGGAGAGAGTGAAAAGACAAATGATGTGTGTAGATCAGTTTACATAGAGCAGCTGATAAAAAAAAAAAATGTGTTCTATGTTGTTTTAAGGATTTGGTGTATGCATTCCCATTAAAAAGCTAAGTACAGAATTTAGACTGATGACACACAAATCATTGTTCCTGCTCTTTCAAGCTTGCCAATATTATATCTATTATATTTTTTTTAACAATATTTGTGATATTCTCTTTTTTATAATTTATATTCTTGTATGTTTCTTGGCTGGAGGACTAATAAAGGCTACGTTCTCACAACCCGGGACCAGTACACCAGGATAACCCCTACTTCTCTATAATGTATATAGCTCCTACCCTCCTTCATATTACAGTTGTGGCATTCCATTGTTTGTACTACTGTATATGTTATGCAGATTAACTTACTGTATTCATTATTGCTATTTTGTATTTTGAACTGGATTTGACATGTAGTAATTACACAGATATTATTAAAGCATGGTTTTTATTATAAATTCTGAAGACGTACAGTACTATTATTTCAGTGTATTGCATATGTAGCTCTCTACACAATAATAATAATAATAATAATAGTAATAATCTTCACCCAGGTTCTTTTCAGCTACAAACCAAATGAAACAGCAAGCAACAAAATATATGCAATCCTATATAAAACACTATTTATTAATACTACTGCTCACTCATAAAAATCGATACTAACTACACTAATCTATCGAAGCACACATTTCCGAGGAATATGGATATACTTCTACTAAGTGGTATATTACAACCATTCTGATTTCTTTTACTCCGAAAAATATTGCATAATCGCAGTGCATCTAAAGAAATCGTTGAACAAACGATCCAAGTTAATCTTAGCTGGCATCACCAAAACAGTCACTGGCAAATTAATATTTCTAGCCCATAAGTGCGGCCTGCTTGACAGGGCAAAATTTTTTTCCTATGACGCGCCGCCAGTGATCGTAAATGACTACAATCATATCATTCGCAAATATTACTACATGAGCATACTCATTTTTCTATAACTTAAAGTACTGTATGTATGTCAACATACCACCCTTACCCAATTTCAAAAATCTGAAAATCTAGCTTAATATCCCATATCCCTGAATTATTGTAATAGTTCTGAGAGAATCATAAACAATATCAACACCAAAAGAATATACAGGTGGAATAATCAAACCAAAAACAACACTTGTTGAAGAGGCAAAAATACACATCACTATACAGTAAAAGGTACTTTTATTTGTTGGTTTATTTTCATTTGTTTACATTCAACTCTTTCTTATATCAATGAACATATCTAAAATACAGGAGTTGATGATAGTGGAGAAAGGAAGTTCTTAACACTTTCTTTGTAAAAATAACTTCTTTCCAGTCATGCAACTTGCTATGGAAGTTAAACAATTGTATTAAGTACAACACTGGATGATGACATTGTTATGAAGACAAAAATAAACAAGTTGGTAAAACACAAGACATTTAAACAGGGTAAAATTTCAGATTAGACTAATGAATAAAAAAATATTAATCATAGGTAACTTTCTGAATAATTTCAATAACAATTTTATTCAATGATTAGCTGTGATATTCCAACAATATGGAAATTGCCCTCCCAGCATATTAAATACTTGAAAACAATTTCTGTTACTTATCAATTTTTCTGTAATTTTACCATATATGGGATAGATAATATCATATCACACCTATATATTGGAAAAATCCACAGATATTTGTCACATAAAACTATAATTGCATATTATAAGTCATTGGTGATGTCGTCACTTTCATTTGCACTGAATTTTCCTATCCCCTACTGATAATGCTTCCGATTTTTTGTGTCTCGTGTGCAAAAAGCTCAAAG
>NW_022701539.1:0-645 GCF_011630105.1 Anneissia japonica
ATTATGTTATGAATGTATTTAAGAACATTTTTCTGATGATAATTGGTTAATGCTTGGCGCCACGACGATAACACTTGAATATGAAGATTATATTGATTGTGTGACATATCAGCATTTGCAAATGGATTGTCATATTGAATAGTTACTACTGCACTCGGTAGCATTGGTTTGAAATAATGAAGACAACGAGCGACCTACACTTATTCAGTTTGATGGGAAAAGACGCAATTGCAGTTGACAAACATTTCAATCTTTTTGCGCTTATCAGAAAATCATCCCATATTTGCAAGAAAAAAAATTGCATCTGCTTCTGCAAGTTTTTTATCTGTTTTTGGGCAGACAAGTATCTTATAAACAAACTAAAATATACATATCAAAGAAACAGTTTAACTATTATTTTTGATCAGTATATTTCGGTATATTTAAAAGGGACCTTTAATAGCTTGTCTTGATATGTTGGGCGTGTCACTAAATATCTTTCCGCAAACTACTACTCACACTATTTTTTCTCCATGTACAGTGTACGAAACAGTATCGAAATAAAAAAGAACGGTTTGTCGAACTTGTTTTATACCAGGAATTTTAGCACGCATTAAATGAGATGCAAACCATTATTACAGGCTGCAACCAAGTGCGTCACTAATT
>NW_022701540.1:0-619 GCF_011630105.1 Anneissia japonica
AGTCGGTTCTTGGGAGTGGGGGAAACCCAAGAACTGCAACAGGCAAAGCATTCCACAACAGTGACAAAAAACAGAGGTGGCGCAAGGATTTGCCCAACGGGAGCCGAATTCCGCCAAGACGAGCTTAAGTGGGCGTGACTTGGTGGCACTCAAAATCTTGCGGAAGTGGTCCAGATGGGGATTACCTTGACCTGGTCCCCTCCATCTTCCTGAACTCCACTGCCACCACCCCGACAAGAAAAGCACCAACTAGATCTCAACTTTGAACGCCAGCTAAGAAGATATTGTATTAAACATAAAGATTAATGGTTTTGTCTTGTATACTATAATTTAATGAGGCTTTTGTTTCCTTCCAGACGAAAAATATATTCACACTGTCGGCCTCCGGTCCTTTGTATAAACAATAAACAAAATCTATGTTGCCATGACAATTGAAAATTAAATTATTTCATTAGAAAAATAAGCATTCAATACATTCACCAATTTTTGCTATATTTTTTTTTATAAAGGTGCAAGATGGAAATCCTAACCTTTCTAATAATACACTTGTTTGCGATTTATTCAGAAAGCTAATTAATGCAGTATTAATAAGTTGACAATATGTCTTCCATATGTATTT
>NW_022701541.1:0-595 GCF_011630105.1 Anneissia japonica
AGTTGGATTTTATGCATAAAATGGTCACTGGGTCAAACAATGAATATTAATTATTTATACATGAATTAAAATACATTTTCAACATTATATATTATTAGCAACTATTAGCAACAATATTTCATCCAGTTTTGAAACCGAATTTTCTATTTTAGAATTGAGTAAGTTTATTATAGTATTATGAAATAGATCTACATGATTACACATAATTTTATTTCATTTGTTAATCTTTTTGTATTTTTTTATGGAAGAAATTTGCAGGACAACACAATATTGCCTCTAGTTCTAGTCCTTTATGCAGCATTGCAAGGGGCATTTCAAGAAGAATCGATTTTAGAGTCTACTAATATGTAGAAAATACATACACATTTTATTTCTCCCTGACGAATTGTAGTTTATCTCCCCAACGCCGGGGTGTGGGGGGGGGGGAAGCTTTCCTCGACGGGGACCCTGCCCCATTCCCCTGCTGGCGTCACCCCTGAGGCGCAAACCGGAATCGTTCACGACAGATGAAACATTGTCCATCTTTTAGTTCCATAGTAAAATGAGACTCTTCCTTACACCAAAATAAAGAGTAGCAAAAAAGCATTGCTATCCT
>NW_022701542.1:0-510 GCF_011630105.1 Anneissia japonica
TATTACGGCGATCTTAAACCTGACAGTCACATAATGTCCATCCACCTGATATTTGAATGGGTCAAGTATTCAATAATTGGTGATGTGATGATGATGAATTTTACTATATAAGAAAGTCATTTCCTGCCACCTAGAGGTACTGTTTTCTCAAATGTTTTCACCTCAGCCCCAACCATGGTGGTTGGTATCTTGAATAAATTTAAGTCAAATAAAATGAAAGTCGAACATATTTTTACATGCTAAATTGATAGACCGTAAGTCGAAGTCAAAATCTTGAAGTAAAATTTCAATCATTTTAAAGCTGTCGCCGCTTTAATCGCTGTGAACGTCAACAAGTGACTCTTACATTTGGCAATGCAGACATTCACACATTACATTACATAACGGTACTTTGTGTAGTTTTTACATGCGACTCAACTCGCATTCCTCGCTATTGTTCAGACATAGTCGACAAGCGACTAATGTTTAAGCACTGTTTCAGGTTTTGTTAGTTCTCTTTTAAATACAGTA
>NW_022701543.1:0-1167 GCF_011630105.1 Anneissia japonica
TGACTAAAAAATGTCGGCCATTTATCATTTAAACGTAGATAAGCCAAATAATAATTCAAATTGCTAGAATTATAAATTTGTTAAATTAAAAAATTCAACAAACTTAAAATTTCAGAATCTTATGTAAAATAGCATTCACCTGTGTGGATGGTTGGAAAACAGTTTTTTGTTTTTTTTTAACTAGGTAGATTTGTGATTGTAGAACCCAGTAATTAATGGCATGCATTGTGATTTTTGTTATTGACACAATGCTAACATGAATAGTTAGAATTTTTCTCTAAGGCATAACCTCTTTATACTTGAATCAAGTACAGTTTCATAGTTGACTTGTTCACTACTTCTACTTTGACCATATTTGTAGAAGTATGAATATTTCACACCCTCTTCTTCCGGTATACTGTAGGTGGTGTTACCTGCAGAGTGTACTATTTATATTAAAGCGGCTCAACTTCCTGTTTTGAAACTTATTGAGAGTTTGCATTATTATTTATTGTAATGCTACTTATTGTGGGTATTCACATCTATAATAATCCACTTTCGTGTGATAGTTATACACCATAACAAACAGTATAAGGAAGTAGTTAATAAATAATTATATTTATTCTGTGAAATATTTTTATGAAAATCAGAAATAATATGATTAAAGAAATTATACTAATTTGTATTTTTTTCTTTACAATTGCAAGTTCTTTCAAACATATTATTTCATTCAATATAAGGATTGAGGGTTTACATTAAACAAGTTCAGATAAATGTTTATTTAATAAATTGTAATTTTCATCAGAGAAATGTTATCAATATATTTACATTTTTAATTGATCTCTAACTAATAGACTTGCTGTCCTGTTAGTTTGCCGTGTTAGAAGATAGAACTTTGTTTGAGGATTAGCTGTCGTTAGAGGACGTAAGAGGCAAACATAAGCTTCAGTTGAGAGATGCTGTAGCATCGCCGTGATGTGAAGGATACTTGGTTTTAGTCTTCTCAATGCCTGACTGCCAAGTATCTGGCTCATTTTTTTAGACACAATCCTACTTACAGTTAGAATTGAAGCACCTCATTTGATGTAATTGAATATTGTAATGAGACATAGAAGCCAACTTGCTTTGAGTGGCTGAGTATCACCTGAAATCTGTACATAGCAGTTTTACCTTTAAATTTACACATTG
>NW_022701544.1:0-683 GCF_011630105.1 Anneissia japonica
TACATATATCAGCCCTGTACTACATAAAACCATTAATGATTACACGAATGCCGCACCACGCAAGACGAAAAGAACAAAAACTTCTTCCGATGGTCTGCTAACTTTTCCAATCACCACAAAGAGTGCAAGTAAACTGGACAACGTCGGAGGGTTAAAAGTGCCAGGACAGTGTATAAACCAATATGTTAAAACATGTATTTTGTAATGCAATATCCATCAATCTTAATTAAATAAAGTATATACACTGCAGCATTCCTAAATCCACTTATTCTCATTATGTAGCATGTCCATTATGTAGCATGTCCATTTTGTAGCATGTCCATTTTGTACTTTGTCTAATTATATAGATAACGTAACCAACACTCTGTAGTACTAAACAGTTTTCCGGATTCATTTCATTCACAGCACGGTTACATTTGAAAGAGGATTTAAATGGTCGTAAAAAAAACAAAGGTTAATAATGATATAAATACATTTATTTCTACACGAATATCTCGGTCGTCCCTGTAGTTAACCTTCTTTAAACGGATTATTTAATAAAAGAGACTAAAGTCTATTTAAATTAAACAAGGACCACATTCAATTGAACACGAACTATAGTGAATTCAAAATGGACCGTGAATTTAATTGAACATCGACAACTGTATTAAAAAACACACATTGTACGTTACCATGGAGGTACA
>NW_022701545.1:0-639 GCF_011630105.1 Anneissia japonica
TTGTTCGGCTCTTCTCCCAGAAGTTGTCGCCAGCTACGACTTAGGTTTTTATTTTTATTTTTTTTAAAGATAAACAATAAAACGTTTTAAGTCAAAAGTGTGATTGTGAGCTCGATGATCGAAGTGTTGCACTGTTGGTGCACCCTTGTCTACGGCCATACTACCTTCAAAACACCGGTTCTCGTCCGATCAACGAAGTTAAGCAACGTCGGGTCTGGTTAGTACTTGGATGGGAGACCGCTTGGGAATACCGGGTGCTGTAGACATCATTTATTTTTTTTCTAGAAAATTAATTTTACCAATAGTAGCGCATCCATAGCTCTTATAATATTTTCCTAATGCAGGCGTCACTTTGAAGCCTGGACCCACCCTCCTTAGAGGCCGCCAAATAACGTCGAAGTCTAAGGTCAATAAATTTGCTGTTGTAGTGAAATCCTAACGTTCTTTTTTATCTTGAGTGAGTGAAGCTTTACCTATAAATTTGATGAAAGGTATGAAGCCTTGACGAGTAATTTGTGTTTTCTGGTGATTCGAGATCGAATGCATAGCTATTAAAGTTGATGAATGGTGTAAAGCTTTGACGAGTAATTTGTGTTTTAATGGTGATGTGAGATCGAATCCACTATTATTATACATGAT
>NW_022701546.1:0-532 GCF_011630105.1 Anneissia japonica
TAATAAATGTAATAATTTGTCATAATTGTGCTGTGATGATTGTGCGTAATCCCAAAGTTGTTAGGCGACTTGTCACTTATATCAATAGTTCAGACCTAAAGTAAATTTGCACAAAAACCAAAGAAAATGAAAACACTAATTTTCAAAATTTTATTTGTGTTGCATGTCTTTTTTTTTTTTTTGATAAATCTAAGTGAGTAAATCTTAAATGCTATTATTTTTAGACCTGTCTTCTTTTTTTTTCCCAGGGCCAGTTTGCAGAATCCTGAAATGCGACGATGCAACTAGATGTGAAAAAAGGAAGGCGATTGAATACTTTCTTAATAACCTTTGTGAAAAGTATGAGGAAAAAAGGCATTCATAGTTCTGTTATTATGATTCATGGTTGAACTATTGACGATTTTTATTGATACACTCTTGCATGGACCCTATCAATTTGAGGATATTCATAATCTGTAAAAACGTTGAATATGTGATATTCCCAATGCGATCAAAATGATGGAATATTCTTACTTTCCAAGGAGCTGGAGAA
>NW_022701547.1:0-659 GCF_011630105.1 Anneissia japonica
AATCTGATTGAAAAGACTGAGCACCTCTGCAGACGCATGAGATGGAAAGCATTCTTTTTCTTAAACCCTGACTACAGCAATACCCAAGCAAATTACCCTGGATTCAAGTCTAACAAAACTCCACCACAGATTCCAGAGATGTTAAACTTTGAAAACAAGCTACTAAAAATGATCGAAAACATCAAATTTCGTGACACCAACTGCCGTTTCCAAAAACATCTGTCATCCGATATTTTCAACAAAATTATGAACTCCGACGAACTCCTGGTGCCGGCCGACAAAACCACTAATTTTTACAAAATGGACGCTACTGCTTACAGTGAACTGCTACACAAGAACATTACCAAGACATACAAGAAGGTGAGCCCTGTAATAACTAATTCTCTCGAACGCGACGCCAAAAGCATCGCACAAAAGCTAGGCCTTGATGCCAAAATCAACACCACAGCAAAAACCGAGGCATTCATTACCCTCAAAGATCATAAACCCAACTTCGCTAACAACCCCACTTGCCGATTAATCAATCCAGCTAAATCTGAGATTGGAAAAATTAGCAAGCATATATTAGACAGGATAAATGGGAAAATCATTACTAATTCAAACTTAAACCAATGGAAAAACACTACCGCTCTCTTACAATGGTTCAATAACATCAAGGA
>NW_022701548.1:0-568 GCF_011630105.1 Anneissia japonica
TATTTGCAAGCATACTTAACAATGTCGGAGGATGTCAACTGCGATTCCAGAAATTTGAAATAGAGGGAGCCCAGGGAGGGATTTTTACAGATAAAGTGTTGAGACACCTCAGCCCCACTATAGTACGGGCTAAGATACAAAAATTTATGGTTACGGCACTTCTAGATTTCCGGAAATAGCACTCTCAGATGTAAATTATATTAGAATTACATATATTTAACATTTTTTTAAATATAATTTGGAAAAAATTAGGAGCGCCTGGAGGCCCGCTGAATCCGCCACTGGATGCTTAATGCAATTTTTTTTCAATTAAAAAATAATTTATCTTACAAAGATAGAAACTTTACACTTGGAAAACTAACGAACATTAACCAATTCTCCAATTTATGTATTGTTTATTAGGTAAATGGGGCTAAAAATATATTTTTAAAAAAAAGAATATATTAAAGGATTATAATATAATATTGATGACAAAAATTAATAATTTATGAAAGATAACCTGCCACAAAAAAAAAAAAAAAAAGAATAACCATGTTAAAAAGCTTAAAGCTAATTTACTTTTTGAATT
>NW_022701549.1:0-1224 GCF_011630105.1 Anneissia japonica
TGGATATTCACTTTTGAATCAGTGGCACTCAACCACAGGGGTGGTGCACCCTAACGACAAAAAAATATATAAAAATTACAATCAAAATGAAAGACATCAAGATAATCAATTTAGCTAAAACTAAAAGAGAAAATATTTCTATTTTCTCTATGACAAGAGGAACATCAGTCTCTAGATGACACGTCTCTCTTCTGCAACAGTCGTACAGAAAACGGAACGCCCACCAGAGACACCCATCAGCCAACAACCTGATCGTAACATATCTTTTGTAGTTTACCGCTAACGAGAAGAGCTTTATCCAAATTTTATGAATGACGGTTATTTCTCATGAGAAAATATATATGCTTGTTATAAATTGTTCGCATAAAGAGAGAAATACCAAATAAATTCCATAAAGTTCATTATACACACATAATATAGGCTTGTGGTTATACTATATAAATAACTATTATTATCATAAATGTGTTGTTTTTTAATTGTAAAAGCACAGGCTAATTCTTTCTACTTTAGAATAAGAATATACTTAAAAATAAAATATAAAAATAAACTAGACAGTGCAGTATTTCTCTCTTTATGCGGATTTATAACAACATTTATTTCTGCAATTTTCTCCTGGTGGGAGGCGCATGGACGATTGTTTGAAATAAAATACAGTAAACTAACAATTAAATATTAAACAGGAAAGTAAATTTAATCAAGAAAAAAATCTGCTAGGACTACTAGTACAAATCTGTGTAAAAAAAACCCACCAAAATAATGTAAATATCCGACATTCCCAAGGTGGCAAAAGGCCGGGTGGCAACGGGCCTGGGTGGCAACGGGCCTAGGGTGGCAACAGGCCGGGTGGCAACGGGCAGGGTGGCAAAAGGCCGGGTGGCAACGGGCCTAGGGTGGCAAAAAGCCGGGTGGCTAAAGGCCGCATGGCAACGGGCTTAGGGTGGCAAAAGGCCGGGGCAACGGGCAGGGTGGCAATGGGCCGGGTGGCAAAAGGCCGGGTGGCAACGGGCCGAAACCGTGTATCCTATGCGTATATATATGTGTGTATATATATGTGTATATATATATATATATACATATGTATATATATACCGGTATGTATATATATATGTGTGTATGTATATATATATGTGTGTAGGTATATATATGTGTATATATATATGTGTATATATATGTGTATATTACATATGTATATATATATATATATGTATGTATATATATATATAT
>NW_022701550.1:0-2291 GCF_011630105.1 Anneissia japonica
TCTGTTCAGTAACCTCATGAAACTGTGCTCAAGAGTCAAGATACTGTATTGCTGAGAAGTCATTGTTTGATAGCTCATTAACTTGAAAATGCTGGGTCTCTGATAAAATGTAATGGAAGCAATGCCATAGCCAGCTAAAATGGTCCATAATATTCAATTACTGTATGCACGAAAATAAAAAATAGATGAGCCGTACTAGTCTAATATATAATACACTCCATGCTCGACCTTAAGGTTGCTGTGATTAAAAAACCTAACTTCAAAAACAGCCTAGAAAGAGAAATTGATGAACAGAAATTTATCAATAAGCTTAATTGTGTAGAGCAGGGCCTTAATAAGGACTATGGTTTTTTTCTCACATTATAGAACATAATATTCACACTCTATGCTTTTTCTATATCTCATTTTCTGCCATTAGTGTTTTCATAGTTTTATATCTATCATGCTATGCTTCTGGCTTTTTTTATAGATTCTTTTATTATTATATGTCATCTGATTACAGTCCTTGATTTCACTATATGATGTTCAGACACTATATAACTACGGTTCTATATTTATACTGTTATATATGCTTTTATAATATATTAGTACTGTATATCACTATATGATGTCCAGACTTAAGATACTGTACTACGGTTATTTTTACTACATATTAGTTACTATATGTTATATTCACTGACTTTGATAATACTTCTGACCCCTGACCTGTCTTTTCATTTACATTTGTATGCTGTTTATTGCTTATGCTTTAGCCCTTTTGTCTTAATTGTATGCCTGAATAAATTAACTTGCTTAGGTTTATCCACCAAGTTTATGTTGACTTCACATTCACCTGAAGAAGTACACTGTGTGCATGAAAGCTTGTGTACTGTCACAAATAAACTAGTCATAAAAGTACTGGATATCCTGAGTTTTATTTTCTATTGTATGCATGAAATGAGTCCACGTTTTAAAAGATGTGTCCACCTTTAAGTTATGTGTAAAATGAGTTAAAGGTTGGTCCTATCACATATTTGATGTATTGTTTTAACGTCTTTTATAAAATTAAGGCCCATTGAAAACTTCTTTTCCACCTCATCCTTGGAAATGTGGCTGAGGATGTGGACTTTCCTGATGCTAATCCTCCCTCCTACTTTTTGCAACAAATTACCTGATATTGATGATGATTCCTGATGATGACATAATTAATGTCGAAATATTGAATCCCAACACGATGGCGTGTATTTCAATACTTGGAGTATGTATTATACTTTATTACCTGATATGTTACAGTATATTTAAAATTAAGAGCCTTAACCATTTTTTTATTCTGAGAGTGTTATTGCCAGACATCCAAAGTTGCCAAACCCTTAATTTTTTTTTCAACTTCAGTCCCAATCTTGTGGGGCTGAAGTTGAACTGTTAGTACTTTCCTCCCCCTAACAATAATGTACAGAAATGTATAGTAAATATAAGATAAGATAAAGATAATTTGTCATGACCACAAAACAAGGTATGCAATACATGCATTTTGGTTTCCTTGACTCTTAAACTACATAAATAATATGGTACAGTAGAACCTCGTTTTTACGTACCCCAGTTATACGAACTCTCGGTTTTATGTACACCTCGTATCGACGATGACGTCATCAAAAACCCCGAAAATATTCAAAACAAACGACCTTTTTCAGAGCAACCATAAGTAAAAAGACTATAACAAAAAACTATAACAATAAACAAACCATAATGCAACGTATTTTCATTAAACAGCAACGTTGATTGAGTCTAATACCGGGTTGTTATAATCTAAAACCACGTGAACTAAGTGAGATGAACAACTACCAATGGTGCTCACAATAATTGCTTTCCTCCTTAGCTTCGTGTGGCAAACCATGTAAAAACTTGTCTGGTCTAATTTTCTACACGAAGCTGAGTAGGCATAGTTTCGTACACGAACGCTAGTTGGTTGGCTCGCCCAGTGCAGTGCACATGGTTTTGCTGTTTCACGTACACGAACGCTAATTGGTTGGCTCGCCCAGTGTACATGGGTTTAGTTCGTCTCAACAGGCCCAGACAACACCACAGCTCTGTTTTTTAGAATAGGCATGAAGGGGAATTCCCAAGTTTTACCTTTGTCATATAGGTAATCTTACAATATATTCATGTTCTTTAGTTAAATAAAAGACATAAAGTGATGAATTAATACACTAGACACATGGTTTTATTTGAACACTTTATTATGACATTGTAAAGTGATGAATAAAAACACTAAACACATGGTTCTATTCATAGGCCAGAGGCTAGGTCTAGCC
>NW_022701551.1:0-642 GCF_011630105.1 Anneissia japonica
CAGATTTACAACGCGAAAGAAATTCTAAAACGCGATAACAAATCTACGACGCGAAAAAATTCTACAACGTGATAAAAAATCTACGACGCGAAAAATATATCTTGAAAGGTTTTTGGTAACAGGAACCCTCTCGGACAGAAAAGAAAAATGTGTTTTGTCTTTTATTTTTACGTGTTCAAATCAAAAGTTTATGTTGTCTTCACAGGTACGACTAAGATCGCCGGACTCACGGAGGACGACTATCTTCCACGGAACAAAATTTATGTTGTCTTTATTATATCTTCACAGGTAGGACGAGAATCGCCGGACTGACGGAAGACTAATCGGACAGGGTCCCCTCGCTCTCTCGGTCGAGAACTTGGGGAATTACTCGGACAGGGTCCCCTCGCTCTTTTGCGCGAGAGCTTGGGCAAATATTTTTATTTATTTATTTTTATGGGGATTTAATTTATTTTGGTGGGTCATTCCGGCTCTCGACGGCAAAGGAAAAGCGGCGAACCAAAACCCCTCGTTGCTTCCCCCCCGTTGCTATTGGGGCATCGAGGCTTTAACTCCTGGGGTGCTTGCCGGCTCTAAGGGGTTGGCGCTGGGGCGGGTTGTCCAAATATTGGGAATTTTTTTGGGAAGGCCTCCTCCGGCTCT
>NW_022701552.1:0-2595 GCF_011630105.1 Anneissia japonica
GGGCAAACAATAGACATGTTGTATGAAATATAAAATATGATAACTTTATATGATATGAAGAGTAAAGTGTTTATGATTTCACTTGGTTTGTCGAATATTAGCAAACAATATACTAATACCTTCTGCATCCATCAAGTAGTCCAGCCAGAATGCTGCCGTTCTGTCCTCATTGTGTATACTGTAGCATGTACCTAAATACAACGGTGGGGGAAAACTAGAAGATGTAACAGCAGTATGTTCTATTAACTTAAAATTTGTACTCAATAAAATGGGTTATACTGAGCCGATTCTCACCATTCAAAAGTCGATATGAGGTGCTAGTAAACGTTTATTAAGTTTTTTGGAAAGAAAATAATGAAATTATGTCTCTAAATAGAAGTTCATATGCATCAGCCGAATTTGTACAATCGTTTATCTTTGTGATTAATCTGCTTAATAAACAATTTTAATTACTTTTTTCATGGATCTCGACCTGCTATAAGTTCCATTCCCCTAGGACCTGGAGATTGCATACGTTGATTTTCGCACAAAAATCAGTCTACCACTTTCTAAAGAAAAACTCGTTAAATTCAAGAATGTTTTAAAATTTCCTAAAATAAAAGATTTTAGCTCTTTTTTTCATAATTAAAAACAAAAATATAGTTTTGTATTAAATGCTGACAAAGTAAAACCCTTTGAAAACCGGTTGTAGAATTTCCTGTTATTTGCCATTCTCTCCTATTTGATGCATTTGATGAATTGAACGTCAGCAATACTGTCAATTTAGACACTTTGAAAAATAAGATTGTTTTTCTCTGTGAAAGAGTTATTTTCATGTTCAGCTCCAACCGTGGCGGGACTGAAGTGGGCGTGGCCCTTCTAGTACTTGGCCTCCTCTCAAAATATTTGTGCCCCTGATTAACGAGTCTATCATATGATATTAACCTCCCTAATACTCTAAAACACGTTACTACTCAGTCACCATGTAGGCCAACGAAAGGAATAAAAGAAAATAAGAAATCAGAACTTTTTTTGTAAAATTTATCCGGCATTTTCTAAGTATAATTGTCATGGAAACATAACAGATATTAATTGTGTATATACAGGGCGGGAGACCCTTCAATTTGAAAAGATATATATATTTTCAATGATGTTAAATTGGTAAGAAGTTGGTACATGTTTTGTTTTTGTAATGTAGGCTTATGAGTGAGCAGCAACTGGAAGGAATAATAAATTTGTCTCTGTTAAGAACGCATTATTATAATTCCGTTTTTGTTAATGATTGCTGTACAGAATCTCAATTTTGAATTGTATCTATTAACTTGTAAACCAGATTGCCTTAATTTAAATATTTTATTAATTATTATTATTATTATTATTATTATTATTATTATTATTATTATCATCATCATCATCTTCATTATTATTATTATTATTATTATTATTATTATTATTATTATATTTTCAGTAATGTGCTTTAATAAATATAATTAAATGATTTTTTTTACTGCTTATATAATTTTAACTGGTAGCCATGTTGTAACGTTTGATGTTAATAAATTTTTAAAAGGAATTTAAGAATACAGAACTATCTTTTAAATATACTGCCAGTTCCTATCCAAAACGTGAATGTTTAAAATAGGTACAGTCGGACCTTTTACACAATACATGTAATAAAAATGAATATTGAGGGGTAGAATTATTTTTTTTTAATTTCAAGGTAACATCATCAAGCAAAGGGGAAAAGCTAGTTACCTTCCTTATCCCACCCCAATATCTTCATACAGGGCATCTAAATATCTCAAGCTTGTAACATCAAAACACTTCGAATAGGTACCAAGTAACAGTCAGTGCATGGTTCTTCTTTGCTTCATTGATGGAGCCATCGAAATGTTTTGCCTAATGAGGGAAATTACAGAAAACTTTAACGCTGGAAGAGTCTGGATGTTTTAATTGGAATGAGCAATCAGCTGTGGTCACTACATACGTCATTTTATAACGGATTATTATATATTTATTTCTCCTTTACCCTGGGTGACCTGATCAGCGCAAAAAGCATTGTTATCTTGTTATCCTTCAGGGCCCAGCAACGCTTACAATAAAAAACCTCAAAGGACAAATCCAAAAGTACATAAACAATAATTAAATGCTATAGAAATAAAAGTTGTAAGAATGGTATATTTATAATATAAATAGGCCTACCAATAATAATAATTTTAATAATAATAATAATTATATAATAATAATAATATAATAATGATAATAATAATAATAATAATAATAATAATAATAATAATAATTGAGAAAATTAAAATCAGCTTCTGCTTTGCATGATTTTTTGAGTAACTTTTCTAGCTTCCTCTTTTCTTACTTGCTAACTTCACTGTTGCAACTTAAATCAAGAATAATAGAGCCAAAAAATCTAAGCGAAATCAAGATGAACACAAATTTTAACGAAATAAACCATTTATTCGCAAACTAGTTTCTCTTGTTTCCTACAGGCCTACCAATTAGTAGGCCTACTTGAAAATACAGCATATAGGTCTAGCCTATTAGTTGGGCACGAGAGAAATTGTTTTTCTTGAATCATGTAAGTGGAGCAGTACAGATTAACAG
>NW_022701552.1:2679-8720 GCF_011630105.1 Anneissia japonica
TGATAATAATAATAATAATAATAATAATAATAATAATAATAATAATAATAATAATAATAATAATTCAGAAAATTCAAATCAGCTTCTGCTTTGCATGATTTTTTGAGTAGCTTTTCTAGCTTCCTCTTTTCTTACTTGCTAACTTCCCTGTTGCAGCTTAAATCAAGAATAATAAAGCCAAAAAATCTAAGCGAAATCAAGATGAACACAAATTTTAACGAAATAAACCATTTATTCGCAAACAAGTTTCTCCTGTTTCCTACAGGCCTACCAATTAGTAGGCCTACTTGAAAATACAGCATATAGGTCTAGCCTATTAGTTGGGCATGAGAGAAAATGTTTTTCTTGAACCATGTAAGTGGAGCAGTACAGATTAACAGAGGAGATTCGGTACAGATTAACAGAGGGGATTTATTTGTGACGTCAGTAATTCGCGAAACATGGCGAAACTGGTACTTATTTTCGGTAGTTTCTGTCTGTTGTTTCGTTGTTATCCAATCCAGACTAAAAATATATATAAATATGTAACTGACAAAATAGCCTGTGGACATTGTCCCGACGTGTGTGACGTAAATTCGAGGTGTTGATTGGTGGTGGTGGCTTGAACGTAAACTTAAGCTTCAGTGTCGCTATCTCAATGCACTATGGCTTGGTGAAGCTGCAAAACATAGACTGTTTTTTTTTTAGACCTGAGCACAGCGGTACAGATTAGCATGGGGGGATTTGTTTATGTGACGTCAGCAACTTGCGAAACATGGCGAAACTGGTAATGATTTTCGGTGATTTTTGGCTGTTTATTTTAGTTGTTATCCAATATCCAGACTAAAAAAGTAGCGCATCGTGGTCGTGATATAGAAACCCCAGTGTATGAGATATGAGCACATTCCTGCCAGAGGTTTCAGAGGAGATATGTGAAGTTACGCGGAGGAGATTAGCAGAATTAATATATAGATAACAATAATATATCAAGGTCATTGGAACAATATATTAGGACAAATCACTAACTATCGACTCACTTGGGTAGAGTTATATAGTTTCCTTCCCCTAAATTATCATCTGCGACCAGATTCAGTTTTGGGTACTGGAAGAGCGAGCACTCCTTCAGAACTTAGTTTTCAAATATACCCCGAATTTAAAAAGACCTCGTCAATTGTTATAGCTATACTTACTGTATATTATATGGTATCATCAACTTAATCTCACAAGACAGTCAATGTCGAATTGGGTACTGGAAGAGCGAGCACTCCTTCAGAACTTAGTTTTAAAATATACCCCGAATTTAAAAAGACCTCGTCAATTGTTATAGCTATACCTACTGTATATCATATGATATCATCAACTTAATCTCACAAGGCAGTCATTTAAAGCTGATATTTTTTATATCTTAAAAAATAAGATATAAAATAAAGTATATTTATAATAAATACCGGCAAACAATATGTATATAGTTAATATTAAATTAAATCTGTAAATTAAACAATACATTTCTTATTATGTGACAAGTATAGACCTATCAGGCATCAGTGAAAATTGAATCCCGTTGATTTAATTTATTCATTTTATTAATGTAAGTTTTAATCTCCTTTCCCCAAGTCTCGTTCAAAAACATCGAGTTGAGTTGATTGGCAGATAAAAACGATTTACGAGATAATATTATGTTGCCCTCTATTTTCTATATCTCTATTCATTTGCTCCCATATATTAATGAAAAAGTATTTAAAATCTTTTGCTTGTTATAGTGGCCGAGTACTAAATGTTTGTTTCATTTGAAATTTTTGCAGGAATAGACTTATTTTATCAGATTGCAGGTGCTTGCCAAGACCTCATGTCATTGTTGTTGTTCTACCTGTATTCTATTTCACCTTTATTGTTTTCTGTGTTTTTACGTACGTCGTACTTGTTTTGTCACGATTTTCATTCGTCGGTCAAAACGATTTGTCAATACAAAATAGTGGATAATGATCAGTGATATTTGAGTATTTAGGATGATACCAGTCCCAATTAATTAGAATTAGGTGTAACTCATAATTCAATTAAATACTTAACAAAACAGTTTCTGAATTCATTATAGGCTTAATTCTGGATAATTTCACAAAATTTAATAATATGAAAATGAGTCAAGCAAAGTAAATTCAAACATAATCGGTGGTTTCATGATCATTAGGTACCAAAATATAAAAAGCAGCAGAAAAACGACGAGGTGAAAATGTCAAATTTTGAGAAAAACGCAATTAGTTCACGTTTTTAAAGTTGAAACTTCTAATAAATTAAATAAAAAAGCTATATTTTCTGGTGATACAGAGCATGTCAAATAAACCAGTAAATACCTCTAATTTTAAACAGAAATGAGGTGAACCTGTAACATTAACAATGATATTGTTCTGTGTAAAATATATAAGTCATGTCCAGTACTTTATGTTTGCCTTAAGTCCAAACAAGTTCATTTATGGTACTTCACATAAATTCCCACTGCTGTCCAGAATATTTCCAGACACGTTAGCATTCTAAACATTATACTACATGGTGCCCTTCCATCATAGAGTATTATAACTTGAGTACCAACCAGGCGACGAAGCAATGCATAGGAAAAACACCACCACCTTCAGAACGGGTGATTGCTAATTCCAACCGCTTCAGCAGAGGGGCGTGGCTTCTTATGGTGACGTCATGCATAATTTCAGCAATACTACAGTCCGTCTTCTTTCCAAATCTCCTCAACAAAGAGTGGGCATAGCAAAATACAGTACCGTACAACCAGTGAAACAATAATAAATCTAAACTTCAGCAATCATGTTGTAAAAGTTGTAATATTTATTTATTAGGCCCATTGTCTCTTCCAGTTAGATAAATTCTTCATCCGATTAAAATTGGAAAATTCATGATTAAGTATTTTAGTAGTAAGCAGTATTAGACCATTGATTGTTTTCATTTCTTTCTATGATTACGGCCTAATCCCTACCCCTAAAATGAATAAGACCAGCTATATGTATTATTTCGCTCCGTGCAGTCCCCATCAATTGGTAATATTCCAAGGATCCTAATTTTTGGGGGGAAAAAAACACCACACAGGGACAACTTATTAAAGTCTCTACATTGGTTGTACGGTACTGTATTTTGCTATGCTGTGTGATTACTGCAGGGCCCAGTCTTTGTCGAGGAGATTAGGAATGAAGACGTAGTATAGCTGAAATTATGCATGACGTCACCCTAAGCAGTCAAACCCACCCTCGGCTGAAGTGGTTGTATTTCAACTACCAGCACAGAACCAGTATGCAGATTACCAACTTTCATATTAAATTGAGGGCGCCATTAAAAACAATGCTTAGGAGTATTTTTATAACTCCATGAGTTCCACCAGTCCGTCACAATGGTTCGTGTTTTTTTTTTTTACCTATGGCTTTGACCATCAATATTAATAATATTAAAGTAATAATAATAATAATAATAAATATTATTATTACGATGATGATCATGATAATAATACAAATAATTAATGATGATTATAATAATGAGCATGACGATGATAGCAACAGTGATATTATAATAACAATAGGTGGTAGAGCGAATGGTACTACCAAAAACTGGAAAATTAATGCTTGATTTGTCCATATTATCATAGAAGATTAATAGAAATTATCTTTCTGACTTACAGAAAATATTGAATAAAGTACTAAGTAAAGATACGTAGAAAAGGTGTGACAAATACGTAACAACTGTACAAAATAATGATTAAGATGAAAGAATACTAAGGTCTAAAATCGTTTAAAATATGGGTTTAAAATTATAAGACTGTTTAAAATTATAACAACTTGAAAACTAAAGATTGTTTAAAATTTTGAATAATACTAATTTACACAACGTTTTTATTAAGGGAGTGGATATTTTTCCGAGGTAATGATTGGTGGAGCTGACTCTACCTTAACCTATCTTACTGTACTACAGCAGGTCGGAAGAATATCCACATTGTTTTATTATTTTGTATTTACTTAATACAAGACTATCAGATTAATTGTCGGTGCCGTGAATTCATGTATGTCATTTGAACAAAATTCAATACATGAATGTATCGGGACATGTAGTCTACTTAGGGATGATTAACATCATTAATTGGACTTTCTGTGTCTCTGATCAGTGGAGTAACCAGGGATTTTTACGGTGCCCGAGCATACCCATTTTGTTCAAATGTGAAAAAAGATAAAGTAAATATATGAAATATATGGAAAAGTAAGCAACCTAAAACGTTTGAACAAATAAGTTCAAAAAATCTTTCCAAGTTTATAATTAATACTGGCTATGTATTTTGTAGTTTGAAAATAATAAACAATTTCGATTTTTGCCACTTTAACATCCGGTAGCTTCCCTTGATTTTTTCTTTTGTATAGATGACTACGGCATAAGAGCAAACAAGGTTTACTTTGTATACCGTACTATATTATTCTTACGGGTTCTATACAACTTTACAGTATCTCATATTTAATGCACGATCAATTAAAAACTAACCCTCAAAGTTATAATTCTGTACTAAATCAAGGCAAGGATTTTTTTTAAATTTATTCATTCTGAAGTAATTATAAGTAAAAACATTCAAGGATAGAAACACAGAAAAGTACAAAAAGCAACTTATTTCCACTGTGGTCCCTAAATGAGAATACAAAAATTACAGATTATATTAATAGAACAATAAGGAAAACAATACAATAAATATACATTTTCAAAACATCAGAGTCAAATTCAACCTAATTGAAATCAAAGACTTTAAACTATATATTATTTAGAGGTTCAGAATACTAATAGTGGTTCTTAGTGATTTTTTTTTTGAATGTATAAAAGGATTGTGCATTTTGAACATCATAAGGTAATTTATTCCATTCATCAATAGCGGTATCGATAAATGAAAATCTACCATGTGTACCAGATTTTTGTTTACAAATTGACATTCTAGAAGTAGAAAATCTAGTATTATAGTTATAAAATAGGTTAGTGAACTCAATACCAATATAGGTGATATACAGATTAACAATATAATTGATTTAAAATAAATATATTTTCATCAATCCAATAGCAAAACATCGAAAATGCATGTTAAAATAAAATACTCAACCAATACAGGCTGCAAATATTGTAGCATGTAGATAATAATTTGTAGGCCTGCATGAAGAAAACACAACTATATTAGCTATTTGTAATAGTGCATTAATTTACATTTCACTTTAGAAAATATGCGAGTATTATGCAGATACATATATGGCCAGTAAGTATCATACTGCTACTATATATCAGATAATTAAAATATTTATTTCATCTATTGCACATTCGAAAAAACAAATTACTAGGTTTGTAAATTTTAAATCCTTGTCCAGAATAACAAACTGATAACATCACATCATGACCAACTATAGGCACATCATGACTATATATGGGAACATCATGACAATATATAGGCACATCATGACTATATATGGGCATACAACAGTGGTCTGGATAGAGCTTTACACAAAAGTTTGAAATTGAGGGTCAGCATTTTATTTTATTTTTTATTTTTATTTTTTTTTAGGCCATTTAAGCTAAAAAGGCTTGAATGGGCCCATCTTGAGACGGTAGGCGATGGAACAGTTTTATTCTATCGTTTTGTTCTTCAATATAGATTTTAAAATGGCTTTGTTGTACTTTCGTGTACTTTTTCTACCGACCTACCCATTTTTTTTTTTTTGTTAGTTTCCCAAAGCGTGTCCAACACAAGAATTTTCGTTGTTTGCCTAATTATACGTAAAATGTTCATACTTCGTCTCCCCTTTGATTCCGTATTCCATTCTGTAATCACTCTCGCTAGAATAGATCGTTTCATATGTAGCTGGTTGGGAAAACGTCTGCTCATAAGTGAAGCCATTGTCTGGGATAGGATGCAATTCTTTTGGGTCAGTAGTGGATTCAGGCCTAATGATATTCATTATTCCTTCTTTTTCGCCAATACAAACGTCTTCATCATCAGGGTGACTGGAGGAATCAATGGATTTCATATCGATGTATTCCAATTCCAGGTC
>NW_022701552.1:8739-21146 GCF_011630105.1 Anneissia japonica
TACAAAACACTGAACCATAATCTTTTTTACTATTTCTTTTTTATTATTAATGATTATAATATTTTTTTAGTGTATACATTTTAAAAATCTTGATTCTTAATTAACCCATTCAACATAAAAACAATATGCTTTAAAATAAAATATATCAAAAATAATATATTTCAAGCCAATCCCCTGGTACATAATTTATACACAAGCATCTAATATAGAATAATGCACATCTTCGGTATCTTATTGATTAATTAGAAGAGGCGGTATAGGCCTTCGCTAATCCAAAGTCTAAATCATCAGTTATAAGAAATTTACCTTGTGAGTTTGCGTAGTTCACTTCAGCAATGGCTACAGTATCATTGCATCTGCATATATTAAAAAAGAACTACAATATCATTTCATGTAAATATTTATGTGAAAATACATATATTATAACACACAAAAATAAATAATTGTATAAGCCTTTTATAACAGTCTTGGTTTAATGAAGGGGGACAATGATATGATTAAAACTTTTCTATTCGCTTATTTATAAATACCTTTTTTCTCTTTTTTCAAATTATTTTTTTTCACTTCGCTATAGCTAGTATTATTTGGCCCAAGTTAAGAGACACGTGATCTCAGATATGACTAAGACTTAACCGATGCCAACCGGAGTATATACACACAGCTATCGGTTTCTTCGATTTGGGTGCTAGCTTGGTGTTTTTCTTGGCATTATTTAAGCCATTTTTTCGTTGTCTTTTATACCTATTGTCAACTACATAGAGACCTCGTTTATTTGCGCTATATAAATCCATCTATTATTAAACATGACATATCTAGTGCATATTGTACGGTACCGTTAGTGGTTCATTAACATAAACAACAAAAGGTTACATTGAAGAAAAAATATTTACAGAAAGGCCCACATGCCGTCAAAGAGAAAAATTAAATACGCAACAAAGGTTTTTATTTTCTTATTTAAACTATTATTTCTAACAACTTAAATCATTTAATAGAAAGCAATAAAATACTTGTGAAAACAATAAGGAAAAATAAACTTACTCATTTTAAAGTACTAATTATAAACTTGAACATAGACATTTAAAAACAAATTTTTACCCATAATTTTAAGCGAAAAGTGTTTTTATTATCTTTATCATTACCCAGTATAAAAATCAGGGTACACATTTTGATAATTCCTATGCTCATAATAATTAGTGTTTTACTGCAAAATGAGCAAGGTAATTTCAATTATCTTTTTCGTCATTATCAGTGGACAATACATCTTTAAAAAGACATTATTAGAAATTAATTAGGTTACTTCACAATAATCAGAGGAGCTGTAGCATGGTGGACGTGTCCCCTAGTTTAAAATCCGGATAAAACGTATTATTCTTGCGAGAAAGATAATACAGCTCAAAGAGCTGCGATAATCATTGATAAAGCACTGTATTGTCTAGGCCTGTTACAAACTACAGTAAAATGACTCGATGTTGAATAAGCAATTGATGTCAACGGCGGCGGAACGTTTTTGAAAGTGGGTAGGCCATTTCATAAGGTCCAGTATGCGAGCGAGGCGAGCATCTGGCTGATTGCCGAGTGGACGCCAAGGGCCCCTGGTGGGGGTCAATTTGGCGAATCCCCCTGGAAGCTACGGGTTTTTGACGAACTTTGTATATTTTGCGCCTCTACGATATGAGCCTGCTGAAATTATTAAACATATCTCCATTATAATATGTTGAGAATCTTCCCAACACAAGCTACGTACAAACGTTCGGTAGCCCGACGAAGTATTTCACCATCAGGTAATTGATTCTTTAAGCTGCCACATTAGACCCCAGTTTTTTGTTAAAAGTATAGGCCGATTAGACCTACTACTAAAACACTCAAGCCATCATGTTTTCAATATCAAGCAGCCATCAATGCATCCACCTCACTGACCTACACTAAGCTGATGGTACTGCCATTACTGATCAATAGGTAGGCTGCTCCTGACGCAAACTCCTTCTCACATCTCAGGGATCTATCAACATCTCAAAGTTGGACTTATGCTAAACTCAAAACAGACATTGAGCATAATTATTGATGGAATAGGCAATAACATCTAGTAACACCACTCTGCGTGTATTATTCGGTATCTGTAGGTATAATGTCCTTGAATGCGATGGGCGATTTCATTACTTTCATGAGGGTATGCTTCAGCACTAAATAAAATAATGTGCCTCAATACGCCCATCGTACACGACCTGGAATTCTTCGGTATTTAGCAAAAAGGCGGAAAATAATACAATCGTCCATCATACACGGCCTTCATATTGTTGGTATTCAGGCACAGGGTGGGTGGCGGTATGCACTGACTGACTGACTGCCCTATTAATTTATTAATGTTATATTCATTATCATTATAATTATCATTATTATCATCAGCCTTATCAATATAATTATAATTGTGATTGTTGTTACTTATTATTAATATCATCATAAATGTTATTATAAAAGGGTCCGCCAATAACAAGGACATACTGTAGTATTTAAAGAGAGTTATATCGTCCCTTATATAACGTAGTGGCGAATGTGGAAAAGTGCATTTTGAGAAAAACGCATTTAAAGATTTTTTGAAAATAGTATTTTTTATAAGCACACCTTCTGTTATTTGAAATTGCCAAAATTTCTCAATGATTATAGTACATTGACTCCTAATACTGTGTATAAAATATATGACCATAATAACGATTTGGGTATTAGCAATTCATCATTAAACTTATTCGTCACTTCGAAAAATTAAAAGTAATGCCAATATCAAGGATATACTGTAGTAATTAAAGAGAGATTATGAATTACGATACCTTTTAGCGCATATGTCATATCGTATCACAGTGTAGATGGCAATCAGCACGACAATCATGACAATGGCAATTCCTAGTCCACCTATAATATCATGTTTTGTATCATTTTCTGTGTCCGTGTTTTCTTCTTTCTCTTCATTATTTTGTAGGATATTCCTGCTTTTTGAATACACTATGACTAAAAATTTACTTTTTTTATCATTTTCGTTGACGTCAGTAGAGTCTTGTTTTTTATTTCGTTGTTGCTTTTGAGTCGTAAATGAGGTTGACGTAGTGCTATAGAGAAGTTGCTTGGTTGAGAATAATTCTACGAAGAATTAATAATAAGTGGCATAGAAATAATGGTTCTTGATAACAAAAATGTAATAATAATAATATCAATGTAGTAATAGTAACAGTAATATTAATATTTTAATTATGTAAATACATATTAAATGAGACAACTATACTATAGTTGTCTCAGATACTATATAAATGATCTTAAAACTTTATATCTCTGGGTACAGCAAAATAACTTTGTATTGAGCTTTCGATCTTCACTCTAATCTTGTTCAAAATGACACTAGATTTCATGGGCCTCACTGCTGACGTCATAATCCCAATGATATTATGTCATCGTCATTGTGAAGAAGTAGTCGAAAGCTCAATAGGTAAATTATTTTGCTTTATCAAAAGGCACAAATTTCTAAGAACATGTATATATTGATAATAATAATGATGATTATAATAATAATAATAATAATAATAATAATAATAATATTAATAAATACCAATAATACGGTAATATTTATTATTATTATTATTATTATTATTACTATTATTATTATATTTATTATTATTATTATTATTGTTATTATTATTATTATTATTATTATCAATGTCATTACAATTTGTTTTGTGTTCCAAAAATCCGGCCCGAAATCGCCAAACGGTGAGAAATCGCTGAAAATCAGCCCTTTTTGAGCAGTTTTTTTAACGTATCTTCGTTAATATTAGACCGATTTTTTGGCTGTTTTTTCCTTATTTATTCAGCTATAATGTCATGTTATTTTTAATTTTAAAATCAATGAGGTGTCGTCGGAATCTTTTTTTTAAGCCAAGTCAGTTGGCGATCGCCCAGTGTATTAACTCCTATCTGTTTACAAAATTTTGCGATCATGTTTACAAAAATCACTCTAACTTCTGAACCAGTGGGCCGATTTTAACGGCAGTTTCGGTATGTAAAATAGACTAATCAAGCTGTCTGTTAAGCTAAAAATCAATTTGATTGGATAAGAGGTCTCGTCGGAACGCCCATTTCTTTAGAGACATTGACTCGATCTGACACACATCGACTAATGGTAAAGGATAGGCGGCAGTTCTCGCCGACAGGCGGCTCGTGCTGGACGGTAAAGTTGAGAGAAAAACAGCGATTTCTCAGCTAATACTTGCATAAAGTTTACCATTTTTGTATCAAAAGTAAGAGAAATCTTTGCTGATTTGTAATATGTAAACATAGTTAGAATTAAGCGTTTAGTTTTTTGTTACGAGCAGTTTAAAAACGTTCAGTTATTTTTCGAAACCGGCAGCGTGATTTTGCCGGTTCGATGGACTCGACCATTATACATGTAGGCAAAGGCGGCCTAGGCTTGCTAAATTCTAACTATAGTATAGAGCGTCTTGACTAAGATTGTCTCCTTGACTTTTTTTATACAGTGTTCTTATTGATTATACAGTACCATAAAATATATATATATCAGATATAGTGACTGACCAAAATGAATTTAAGACATTATAAAATGTTGCAATATTATTTCATTTATTATTTGTGATTAGGTGACCAACATTTCCCTCTAAGTAAAGTGGTACGGTCCAACGTGGTTGCGTGAGCTACACTGTGTGGCGGAGAGATTAAGATGGCGTGATAAGAACTCTACGCACTGAAATTAAATAGGTTCAAAAAACAAAACAAATTGTAATGTCATAATTAAAACAAATAATATTTTTTTTAAATAAATAAATTATAAAGAAATATTAATATCATTAATCATAAGATCTTTCAATTTGCACGACGAGTTGCGCTAGAACGGATTCACTATCTGTGACCAGCCTACGTTCTGTGCACAACGTATATTCAGGCAAACCACCTGCGTCCTGGAATCCAGGTGACAACGATAACTAAACGTGCTCGCATGCGCAGATGACTTCTTAGTGACGTCATTACGCTCTACGGCCTACCGTCGTCTTGCAATCGAAAGCTCCCTATCATTATAAAACGATTACCGTCATTGTTGTAGCCAGAGCTTGTCACGGTGTAGCGTGGTGTAATTACCCTTTGAGTTGCGCCAGTTGAGACTGATGTTAACATTATATTGTTATTTGAGTTATCAGCGTCACTCATCTGGTCGGATGAGATGGTTGAATGTTCGTCCTTATTGTTTATCAATGTAGTCATTGGAAATCTTGAGCTGGTGAGAGATTATGGACTATGTAATAATAGTAAAACACATGAAGCAAAAATGTAGAGTTTTTAATGCCTGGAAAAAAAAAAAAAACTGACATGTTTTCGGATCGCCCTCTATCAGGTGGTACAGATCATGTATTATTATAGCGTAGAGAGTAAAATCCAATGCATTCGATTTTCTAAATACGTAGTGATGTGTGTGTACTCAACAAGATGTCTGGTATAGATCCAGTCAATCAAAAATCTAAATACTATACGCGTAAGCATCGTTTTCAATGGCGCCCTTAATTTACACATGGAAGTACAGCTTAGTTACAGTATGTTGAAGCGTTATATACGATTTCGATTTTCATTCCTCAGTACTTTATTTTTATATCAGCTACTCTACTTGGCTTTTTTTAGCTAGGCTAGTATAATCATTTATTAATATAATTAATAATAATGATTAGTGAAGCAACAGTTAGTCAGCGGTCTTATTTGGGCTGTAATAATAATGTGTACTAAGCTGAATGCGGCGCTTTCCTACGGCGGCCATCTTGTTAAATACACATACACAACTCTGCATTGTTTCGTCAATAATCTGGAGAACTAGAGCTAAAAGAGTGTTGTCAAATGTGTAAACTAAAGAAGGTACTGAGGGAAGATTAGGGTTGTCCGAAAGCTGTTGTTCTACTTCGGGCTGTTAATTTGTGTTTACATTTTAGTTTTTTTCTTATCAGTTGTTTATCGGTAGCGAGATCCAGCCATTGTTTCCCATATCATGGTTTCCGGTATTTTTATAGGCCTATTATATATTTATATGATATATTACAGTTCGTTTAAATCCAATGCATCTAAAGTGAGGCTGGTTTTAGTGGTGAGAATAAAATCCTACAGTAAGAGGATTTAAAGCCAGGGCCCTAGGATTGAAAAGCGAACATCTTAACCACCATGGTATCTCTACTCCCGTATTATAAATAGGCCTACATGGCAACCATTCCTCTCGATTCAGAAGACTTTCATTATGCATAGATATTTTTTTTTTAGATTCGTGGGACATTTGTTAGACTGATAAAACCATAACAGAATAGCCGAGTCCTACTAGATTACCATTAAACTATATTAGAAAATATGCATAGATACTTACGATAACATAGTTGCTTGCGTAAAATAAATGCTTACGATAGTTAAATAAAGTCTCGTCATAAAGTATTCCCAGTACTGGTATCTGCTGAACGTAACCATCTTTAATCAACAGTTTTGATGAGATCAAAAACAGATAATGATATATTTTACTCGCCAATCTTGTTTATAACTACGAAGTTGAGAAAAGCGAGTGTTTACAGTGAGTTTCAAACTATTGTATTCGAGAGTGGCTGTGACTAGAGTACTGTGACTACAAAATCTGTTAATGCTCTGACCAGATTGTCAGATTTTCTTTGACAAAAAAAACTGTTGTATACCCATATATAGTCACGATATACCTATATATGGTCATTATGTGATGTCACATGTGTTGTCCAACGGGTCATCAACGCGTGCATGCGTGAATACGTTAAGGAGATGCGCGGGTAGATGATGACGTAATTACAGATGATTGGTTAGATGTCTAATTCGTCATGTTGTTTTTTCATTATCTAGTTCATACAATATTAACATATACATTATCTATTTATTTCGTAACATTATAGAATTGAAAGATGTGCATTAATAATTTATAACATGAATTAGGATCTAGAACCTCATAAACCAGACCAACAAAACGTGACACAAAAGCCTAATCTTCACTTTATAATTTATTCATTTAAACATAAAAGTAAAATAGTTTGAAACAACTAACCTTAAAGATACAGCCTGTATTCAGCCAACAAAGATTATCAACAAAATTACTTGAATTGCATATTGTGTATAGGCCTACTTACTGTAAATAATAAATTGAAATTTATATCAAGGAATATTCGTCGTCAAAAAACACTCACATAATAATTAAAATTCTGTATTCTTTGCATATCCCAGTAAATAAAGGAAAATCGTTTATGTTTTGATGATCTGTAGTATAAAACGTATTTGATGCTTTAAATAAACATTTCATTCAATTCTAGATTTCAGATTACATACAGCCGGTTTTAATAATCACTAATCACACATAACGTCTGTAAAATGTCAGCACAATTTTGGAAATTTGTAGTACATAGAATAAGGCATGCACTCTGTTAAAAGTTAAAGTAAAGAGTATAGAAAGTAAAGAGAGCTCGTTTTTAAATATTCTTTTCTCTTTATGACGACGATGAAAGTCGCTATAGTCGTCATAAAGTGCGCCCACTGCGTTCGGTTGTCTCATGGAAGTGCGCCAAAACGCAAGATATTAAAACGCATTCGTTTCGAAACTAGTAACATTAATCTAACTACGAAGGAATTGTATCTTGTAAAACAGAGATAAACAAACGATCAAACTGTGCTAGTCACTAATGGGTAACTAAAACAAAACTGACAACCGAATGAAGCGGGCGTCCTCTCATAGCTACGTATAAGGTCGTATCGTTTGTTTATACTCAAAACCAGCGTACTGCTCTCTTTACTTTCTATACTCTTTGCTGGTTAAAGGTATAAATTTTGTTTGCATTCGAATGGAATTAAAACGAATGCAATTATGTTGACACATGTCATACGTCACCGTATACATTATTTTCATGTTTTATTCTCTGTCTCTTGCTCTTTTTTTTCTTTACGCGTTTTGTTGACGCGTACGCATAATCATATGAGGGCTCTTGGATGTCACTTACGACGTATGGACCAGCCTGGTCATATTTGACGAAGTCATTAATTTCATAATGCATCGATGATCTAGAACTCATTGATATAGGCCTGCCACTGCTCATTCTATCGATGACATTATGACTGCGCACGCGTGCCTTATATGTAGATACATCACGCGCATTTGTATATGTTGACGTCATTTTAGGTGAATTGATTGGTTTAAGTTTGATATCTTGTTGATAATGTGCACCCTCGGTAATTACATCATCGTATTTTTGTTTAGACAACCTATAACGCCTACAATCACCGAGACTGAGGTTCTTCCGAACTGAGTCGTTTTTTCGACGTTTATCCACATGTATAACTGAATATCCATGCTCATAATCGCTGGCGGCATTTCTTGCATCCATGTCTGCAGCGTATGTTTTGGTTAAATTTAGTTTTTCGTTCGTAATACTTAGATTCTTGGGTGGATCAGATGCGTTTGACCTGAAACAACAAATAATATCAAACAAAATACCTTATTACTAAGTTTTAAAGATGAACAGTAATCGTTTCATTAAAAAAAAAAAAAGGACTAACGTCAACTTACCACAATTCCTATTATTACGACTACTGTGCTTCAATTTCTCCCATATCACTCCTCTCACCCCACACTATTAATTAACGACAGCAGCGAATCACTTACCATCGTACTTATCACCAACATAGATTTTTCCGTCAAAACATCATAAAAATGATTGTGAATATCTAATTATGTTAAATGATATAAGATACAGGCTCCATCAGATACTCTCCGTAAGATTATCGAATGTACCCTTGAGAACGTTAGTTAAAATTATTTGCTGCTTATATTTTTAAGACTCTGGTAGTGATTGTAAGACTTAAAGAAATGAGAAACTTCACATTGTACCGACAGGATAAGTTTCAATATCTATGTAGGATACACCAGATGAACTTATTTAAAATTTATTACCATCTTGTTTTGTCGTTTTCACAAAACAGAATTCACATAAATATTTGAAACAACCATCACGCAGACATATTTTATTAATTGCATTGAATGGATAAGAGCTAAATATTTAATAGACATTCAAATTAGTATTTCCTTTATCCTATGATGATTATGCCTATACTGTACGGTAAATTCACTGCCGCGCGTTCATGAAAAATGACTGTACGCGGTCGAACGCCCTCAATGGCAAGAAGGTAAATGCGACAGTTCACAAGCACCATACGTTTACAAGACGTCATAACCACTTACAGAGATTATCTTCTTAAAATAATCTCGCCCTTACATGGTTGACGTACGGGACAGTTTCCAAAATTGGTTTCCGTTAATTATTGGCTGTAAAACGTCTAATGTTAAGGTCATTTCGGTCAAAAAATACTTATTCAAACCCCATGAAACGTATAGTGTAAGTAATGGGTCTAAGGCAGGATTTTTCAACATTAATAATTTTAGCATAGGCTATTAGGGCTACGGAATATAACAAAAGACAAATAATCGCAATAGGTAAGTTCAGAGATATAAACCATACCCACCGATATTGATGGGAGGGATTATTTTAACATAAGGAGCTATGATAAGCGCTGTTGGCAAGAAGCGCTATATGTCTAAAATATCATATCAATGCATGCTCAAAAGTGTGGATAAAATGTATAAACCTTTACAAATTATCACCGATTGAAATAAAAAAAATGTTGTCACGAACATCTGTCATTCTGAATGTATTGGAAAATACACTGATGACAACAGAGGTTATAACACGTCATGGGAAGTGCTGTGCAACACTGAGCCAGGCACGCATCGGCACGATGAATACAATATCATTTACGCATTATTAAGATATTTTTTTTAACGTATACCAAACTGAGATGTGACGTCACAAATATAATACAGATAACTTGTTTGCGATTTGTGTCAGATGTTTATCGGACGTAGCATTATTATTATTGAATGGATGCCAAGTTAATGTTAGGATTAGCGAAACTGTGAATGTAATTTTCTAATTATATTATTTCTGGGAACGGCATTATTTGTAAATTGTGATAACCAGTGTTATTGTTATAAACCTCTGCAAAAGGTAATACATACTTTACAGCGAATAAATTTGAGCCGGATACTGAGAATATCGACCGTCTCCGGAAGCTTCAATGCTCTACATGGTTCACTACCTTTTTTTTCTCTCTTTCGTGGCATAACCACCACATTTATTTCAACAATCTTCATTAAAAAGGAACAATACAATATTTCCTTTTTTTTTCAAGTTCTTTTCATTCCCTTCTTTTTTTTTTAAATATTTATATAATTCAATGACAACAGTACTATCAAATTATTATTATTATTTATAATCAGTTTTAACCACAGAAAACATCAATAGTAAATATTGATAAAAACCATAGTGTACATATATATATATACATATACACACACATACATACATATATATATATACACACATACATACACACACATACACACACACACATATACATACACACAAATATATTTTTATATATATATATTTGTTTTGCAAATAAAAATAGTTTACGGCTAACTTTATTGCTTATACATCCTAATGCGACTCAGATAACACCATCACAATGTGTGGGTAAGGGGTGACCATGAAGTCATAGCAACTGAGTCGTTATATCATTACATATATTATTATTACAGGCCATGTGCTTGACTTGTTTAAACTTAATAATTTCAACTACAAATATAGTATTGAAATGACAAGTTAACTGAATATAAAGTATACATCATAAAACTTCTAGTGGATATTTCTAGAGAAAACCTTTCCTTAAGTTTTCAAAGAATCAGAAGACCAAGGCTAAGGCCAGGCACTTTGATATTATTATTCTTATTATTATTATTATTCTTATTATTATTATTATTATTATTATTATTATTATTATTATTATTATTATTATTATTATTATTATTATTATTATTATTATTATTATTATTGTTTTTTTTTTTTTTTTTTTACTTGTTTTCTTTGAATTTGAAATAGTGAACTACATGACTGAACAAGCTTATTAGAATTTTTGGTACATCAGTATAACAGTAGAAGATGGTATGGGAGAGGGACATTTAATGAAGAATTAAAATGGCGAAACAAACAAAGCAATAGTCTGAAGTACTGCATTTTATGCAAGTGAAATTTGAAAGGATAGTCAAGAGGGGAATTGAAGCATTCGAGATGTGGTTATGGAGGAAATTTGAATGAGGAAAAGCAAATTGGAATCATAAATGTAAAGTAAGAGAAAACAATGAGATGATTGCAAGTAATAACAATCTAAATATTAGAAAACAAACAATCAAAGCTGGAGTACCAAGTCGTATGCAAGTGAAATTTGAAGAGACAGACAGGAGAAGAATTGAAGCATTCGAGGTGTCGCTGTGGAGAAAATTGATACCAATGAACTACACAGAAAGGAAGACAGATGAAGAGGTGTTCCAGATGGTGGAAGAAGAACTTAACATTATTAAAATGATACAAACAGACAAATTGAGATTACTGCATCAGTAGTAGACCATTTAGTGTAGTTCATCATGTTTTTTTTATACACTGTTGGATGACATGAAGAAAAAATAAAATTTATGATCATTTATAAATGAAAACTCACCATCTAGTTATATCTGGTTGCTCTTCATGATGCCGATATCTAAAAAAGCAGACAGCCATCAAAGCAACGCCAACCATCACAATTGTACCAACAAAAAATATTCCAGCAATTAAATGGGTTGCATTTTTTTTCTTTTTAGTATCATTATGTGGTTCGTTGTGATTGACTACCATTTTCTTCTTCTTTTTCAATGTTTTTTTGGTTGTTGTTTGCTTCGTTGTCGTTTCGGTTACCCAAGGCCACCAGGTTGGCCACAGGTTGGGGACACCTGGTCCTGGGTTGGATTTGACAGTTGGATTCAAGGCGTTGGTAAATTGCTTAGGGGCGAACGGTGTTCCTCCTGGCCGCAATGCGTAAGTTACGCTCCGCGAAGCGGTTGCGGTCGCTCGTGGTTTCTTTGTGGTTTGGCCAGATTTTAGAGTCGGTGGATTTGCTGGCGGCGGTGAAGCACAGTATGTGCTTATTGGTAATGCTAAATCGATTTAAAAAATCAGTTAATATAACATGAGGGTAATAATAATATTGATATAAACTACGACATTGAAGTAAAATGCTACCAGAAATACTGAATCAAAATTATCAATAATCTGAACTTAGTTTTTTTTTTAGGAAGTGTATGAATATTGGGACTTGATATTTTACTAGAATAAATTAGCATATTCTCGTAAGGTCAACAATGTTCAACATTGGTCTCTTTTACTTTTAACCTCAACATGTCAATATATATATATATATATATATATATATATATATATATATATATGTATATG
>NW_022701552.1:21236-33145 GCF_011630105.1 Anneissia japonica
TAAACGAAATAGTGGCTAAATCCGAGCGAAAATCTATATGGCATGTACCCAATTACTTACGTGCATTTTCGCAGATAATGGAGTTCACGTGATCGATTGATCGACAACCGGATGCCTGTATATTACTGTCATATGCATTCAACGACTGAACGCTAGCGCATGTGTTCTTCAAGACTGCGTTGTGTACCCATATATCCTCAGCTATTGTTTTGTAGGAATAACGTTTTTGAAATTCATTTGGAATATAATTTGCTAGGATATTGGAAAAGTCATACAGTTCGTGATTTGTGTCCATCCTGGCAATGCCTCCGCTGGCTCGTTGGCATCTTTGGTGTGAATCTTGACACGACAAACTTATGCCGTTATTTTCGTAAACAACAAGCATATAGCAGTGTTGACGTATATTACCTAAGAACATAATCAATACAGATATTTAGTATATTTTTTAAGTTTAACAAAAGCAGTCAAATTATATTTTGATTTTTCTTTTATCCTTTTAGCCTAATTATAGAAAGGCAAAACATTTAAAGCTTTCTCATTCTGTGATTGGATATAAGGTCATGTACACATAGGGCCTGGATTTAAACGTATTCATAATCGGTGAAAATATACTAGATGAAAGTGAATATTGGCGTCGACAAGATTTTTATTATGTTTATCATGAACTCCTGGAAAACAACGAAAGTGATAATCTCTACTCATTTAACTAATACATATCGGATATAGTAGATTTATTCCTTTGGGTTAAATAATATGTAAACAATTTCTTTCATTTTTTTTTTAAGTCTGGTCATTCTGTTTGCTGGTTTCTTTCTTATATTGAATGTTCCAAACTTGTTCTACACATGATTACGATAATAAAGCACTTTGTTGCAAAGAAAAGAAAGGACGCTATATAATTGCCCATTATCAAAACATATTGAAGGTTAGAAACATCTAATGTATTTATTTCAACGTACCAGTAATACATTCTCTCTGTTCTAAAAACCTTTCGTTAACGAGTTGGTGGTCTTCCGTTCGCCACATACCGTCTTCTCGATATATTATGTAACACATGGTTGCACCGCTGCCCTGAAACGCTTCGCACGTGAATTCACTAAAATGAAATTTATAATGTGTAAAATTAATTGTTTTAATACCGCGTTAGTTTAAACAAAACGATAGCGGACTGGTTTAATCATCGCCATTAGCTGTCACGTTCAATTGATGAGAAAAAAAAATAGAAAAAATCATTATTATCTTGGATCCTTCTAGAAGTGAAAAACTTGTCTCGGAGCGTCCCAAAAAGACAAAACAAACAAACGGTAAATTCTTTTTTTTTTTTTTTTTTTTTTTTTTTTTTTTTTTTTTTTAATTTTTTTTTTTTTGGGGTGTTTTTTTTTTTTTTTTTGACTGGAATTTGAAGATTAGGGGCTTTTAACGTTTTAACCACAACATTACAGATCCATGTTAAACATAATGATATAGGCTACAAACCTATACAAATCACAATCACATCTTTTAGTATATATTTTAGCAAGTACATTTTTACCTGGGTAACAATTTGAAACATGTACCAATAAAGCCTCATTTATTTTTTTAACTGTTCGTCTATATGAAATGATATCATACAACGTGGTCTATGTTAATCTGATATGAGTTTGTATAGTTGTATCAATTAACAGTTAACGAAATTAATTACAATGTTTAACTTCTATATAACATACATAATAACGTTAGGTTGCATGGGCTATATGCAGAAGACTTTTTGTATATACTGGCTCGCTCACACATCCAAACTTGAACTTAGGTCTATGGAAAATTATTTACTATAGACCCATGTCAGTCAAAATCAAAACATTCCTTTATGTAGCCCAAAGCAAATTTTATTAAGCTAAGATAATGACAAGGATCGGGTGTATCTGCAAAACACGATTTAAATTGTTTACATTATTCTAAAGTCAGTCATTTTGTAGTTTCAACTGCGCATGTCTATATCGAAGGTCAAATCAGACAAATATGCGCAGGGCCTATAATGTTGATTGATTTTATCAATTGTATTTATTAACAAATATTGAAGTTAGGTTATTGAATATCGCAATGATCATGCGCAGTTCAGATTACAAAGGGACTTTAGTGTTTTTATATTTTGACACTTCTAAAAACTAGATTACGTTGGGATGTATTTCACCTGAGAAGATAGTGACAAAACCTCTCTCGTTTATAACCGACGGTCTGTTGTAACTGTAATCTTAATAATGATAGCTAGGCCTAACAATATTTAAAAATATATCGGTTTAGTTTTTCTAAATTATATTTGTCTATAATAACAAGTTAATTAAACATTCTTACACACGTTTTTCAACATTTTATGAGAGTCTATATTGCGATTAGTTCTAATTATTTAAAGAGCCACAATGATGGTGTTTTTTAATATTTACAATTTCCAGGGTAAAGCGCTCTTGTGTCAACTATTAACGTTCTTTTACAACTTTAATGCGCTTTTACTTGGTGTGTATGCTTTAGGACATTTTCAAGGACTTTGAATTACCCCAGTTATAAAAATCCTTATTACATTCAAATTAAATACAGTAAAGAAATTTGTTGAAGAAAGACTAACAGAAAAACAGCAAGTCACTGAAGAACGTACAGTAGTTTATTGAAACATTTTTATCAAGTCTAAACAATTAGGCATCAGCGTAACATTTTTTTATTTGAATTCGGACACATTAACCTCTTGGTGGTCTGCGCATGCCCATACGCGGGCTTTGCAACCTATAATAAGCTGTTTTGGGAAACACTCGGATGTTAGTACCCTAACACACTTCCAACTTCAATATAAGTCTACATCAGAGATCTCAAAGCATTGCCTCACTTCCTGTTACTCATGGCCTTGTCGATGCGATATCTCCTGTTACACTAATTTCCTTCCGAAAATAAAGAAAAACTTGGAGCTCCAAATTGTAAGCTTTGTATATTTGAAACTGCTCATATGCATTGGACGTGTGAACACGATACTGTTTACAATAAATTTAAATTCATTCCTAATATTAACACTAAAAGTGGAAACGTTTACGTTATTTTAAGATGCCGAAAACAAAATTGAATTATGTTATCACGAAAGCATTTACTTTACTAATTTCCTACTGTATTACATAACTATGTAAATTGAGTGGACATGATTAAATGTGTAATAAATGCATTAGATGAAATGCATCAGTAATGAAAAAATAAGTATCTAATTTCCTAAACTTGCCTATGTTCATATTTTAGGTAAAGCTGCGTTACACCTGTAGAGTTTGTGAGTATTTAATGTGTGTATGTATCCGTATTCCTTGGTTACAGCAGGTACACACGCACTGCATTCTGGGAATGTGCCAACAAATCAATACCCAGATAATATTAATAGAAATACTTCGCGCCAAATTATTTTGCTTGAACATAACGTCTGCGTGCGCATATATTTCGCACACGTACTTTAAAAAAAAAAACACAATGTACGGTACTTAATAGCACGGTCTGTAAATTCAAGATGTGTACACCGTTAAAGTACGGTGGCGTGTGTGGTAGTTAAGCTGTAGCTTAATGGAGTGACGGTATATACACATACAAGACGTACTGAACCACCGAAACCTCTCTGTTACCAGTACTGAGTAATCTACTTGGTTGATTTATTATCATGACCTTAAATAATAAGATTAGAGTTCACTCATTCTGAATTGTATGCGACGATGGAAACTTTTGCGACAAATGGACAAGCATTAATCATGGTTGCAATAACAATTTTTTAATATTTTTATCTTCTGTAAAGTATTTTTTTTTCTGTTTGCTTATTTAAATGGAGACTTATTTGCTGTAAATTCGATGATATAAAACAATTATTTTGTGATTTTGTAACACTTAATTAGTGAATTTTGAAATAGAAATGTTTTATTTATAAATGGCAATGTAAAGTTGACTAATAGAAATGATTAAAATTAATATTTATATTAACATAAAAATAACAACATATTGCCAATACTGTAATCTAGGTTTTTGTCATGAAGCTTAAAAAATACATGAATATATGACATAGCAAAATGTGGTATATTTGTATGTATTGTATTTATGAGTGTATAATTATGCCGATGTGTGCCTATGTACTCTATAATAAATTGATAAAATTACTTACCATCCACAGACCCCAGCACCTTCTATGTTGTTGTTATTATGATTTATTGAAAAGTAATACGCGTTGCAAGTTTGAACAAGAAGATATATCTCCAGAAATCTCAGCCAAAAGTTTCCATGCATTTTGACAGTTGGACTCGATTCGATATTAGGCTCGACTAGGCTAGGATCGACTCGATAAGTTCTATCTTTAGATAAAGAATTCTCTATTTGAGTACGTTTCAAGTCCAGTCCAATCATGTGGCCAGTACATCATGTTTTCGTCTAGCGGCATCACTTAGATGCATCTAGATGCTTTCGTCCATGGCGTTGAGTCTGAATTTCCTCAGAAACTTCTGAGTAAGCGCGATAAGTTAATCATATTAATAAATATAGAGGGCGTCACATATCCCTACTTCTATGTGCATTATATTCAAGTTCAAATTAGCCACACAGTGACTGAACAAAGGATTAGTGTATGGAGTATTCGGAACTACTTTGGAGAAGCGAACAGTACTAAAAGGGAATATGGTATTTGCAAAAAAAAAAAAAAAAAAAAAAAAAAAAAAAAAAAAAACCCAAGAAAAAAGGTTTAAAGGGGAAAAGGTATTTTAAAAAAAAAAAAAAAAAAAAAAAAAAAAAAAAAAAAAAAACCAAAGATTAAATGTGTTTGCTTCCAGGGAATCGGGAAAATGCCCTTTTGATGAAGGGAGAAAAGAAATTTTCCCCCAAAAAATACTAATTCGTCTTATGACTCAGTAGAACCCATGAAAATATCTAAAATTTTGTTTATGTCAAGTGCATCATCAGAGTACAATGTGATTGTGCTTAAAGCTCTGGTTCTTAATAGACGGCCCGCATGCCAAATTTGGCCCGCGAGGCAATTTAATTTGGCCTGTGAGAGAAAACAAAATAATAAAAGTTCAATGAATATATTTTCTATAAAGTAAAACAAAAATGCAAACCCTGGATAATGTGCATGGGGTGATTTGAAAATGAGCAAGATGATATAGGCCATAAATAGAATAAATTGCGTCAAAAATCGATCACTGGCTACTTTCCAACACATATATTTTTTAAGCCTTATGTGTAAGTTTTTTAGACAGTTCAGTTAGAAAAAGTGCTGAGGAGGTCTGCGTATACTTATAAGTCTCCGTGGTCTATTAATATGATAATCGTCATGATAGCGAGAGGTTGTAGGTTTTTTGAAACACTATTTTTCATACAACAATTTATCTATTTTCTGTATTATAGGCCTATATATAATACAGATACGGTGAAGATTACCTCAATTTATTTGAAAACAATTGGTAACGAGTACTTATGGACCTTTAAATATATATATATATATATATATATACTTATATATATATATTCATATATATATTCATATATATATATATATATATATATATATATATAATTATATATATGTTGCATATATTCACAGATTTATAAATTATAATAGGGTTTTTTTATTTTCAATCATTAGTTACACTATGACTACCAGGGCTATCATAATAACAAATGTGTATTCTCTCTACTAAGGAACAAAAGGTTTGAAAAAATATATTTTTGTCTTTATTTAGGGTGTGTCTATATTAGATGTCAATGAATTAAAACTGACAGAAACTGAAGATAAAAAACAGGTTTGGAACTGAGAAGGCGCTGTTCATAATTTGAAACGTGACATCACAAAAATCTTTGAAAGGTAAAATTGTATTGACTTTTGTTTTGTATTGTATTCAGGTCATCGTACATTATCAGTAAATAAGCAAAGTTAATGGGAATACATAAACTTACATGTTCAACTTCTTCCCAACTCGCCGCACCCCCACAGAAATCTCCAAAGTCTCCAGATTTGCCTGGAGTCTCCAGGATTGCCTGTAGTCTCCAGGATTGCTTGTAGTCTCCAGGATTGCCTGTAGTCTCCAGAATTGCCTGTAGTCTCCAGGATTGCCTGGAGTATCCAGGGTTGCCTGCAGTCTTCAGGATTGCCTGCAGACTCTCAGGATTGCCTGCAGTCTTCAGTAATGCCTGGAGTCTCCAGGAACGCATGGTGTCTCCATGATTCCCTGGAGTCTCTGAGCTTCCCTGGAGGTTGCAGGTATATTGGCTTCTCGATCTCAAGAAAACTCGATTTCAAGAAAATTTAGATTTCTCCAAGATTTGAATACATTTAAGCTACATTCTAATGCAGATAACAAGAAGGATTTGTCAAAACATTCTTGGTAGTCGTAACATTGTTTTGCTTCATAGTAAACATGGCATACGCGCGTACACGCGTTTTAGCAAGTAGGCTACACGGGACACACACCTCTGTCTGAAAGACAGGTTCTCCAGAAATTGGATTTCTACAACTTGGGACTCTTTCTCACCTCACACCATTTGGATGGTAGAAAAACGTATACAAATTATGGTTATTGCGCCCATAATTACTACGTGTTAGAATTTGTTTTACAGTCTTAGTGTATCCTTTTTTTTTTCTTTTTTTTTTAATAGATGCTTTTGCGCAGACCAAGGCCAACTTGATATTGTCTGCAATATTGCAGGGCAATAGAACGGGGTTAATTGGTCGCTTATGGTTGACTTAAACTTGGTAAGTTTTCGAGTATCCCATGTTATATAATTACTTCGCTCGTAAAGCCTAACAACTCGCATTATATACTACCAAAATGATAAAAGTGGTAATGAAGCCGTGTTAGTCTAAACAATATACAAAGAAAATTAAAAGGCAGCACCCTGAGACTAACTTAAATGTTATTTATTCAACACGAACTTTCGCTGGCAGTCAATGCCAGCTTCATCAGGTGTGTGATAAACATTGTTTTTCTTTACCTAATGAAGCTGGCATTGACTACCAGCGAAAGCTCGTGTTGAATAACCAACATCTAAGTTAGTCTCAGAGTGCTGCCTTTTAATTGTCTTTGTATTATATACTGTACTACCGTAACTGGTATTTGTAGTTTTCATACATAAACAGTATCAATTTTAAACGTAGAAAGTAGTGATACATAGAACACATACAATCGAGATGATGGAAACAAAGCATAGTAGAAATGGTGGAAAAGCCGCAGGTACGTTATTAATCCTGTTTCAAACTTTGTGTAGTTCATTTTATGAAGTTAGGCCTACTGATGTAACCCACGGGAAATCAATATCGATATAAAAGTAGACGTTTTATACATTTCTTCCATGCGCATTCAAGATCAATATGCGTACACTTTTTAAAAATACAAAACTGGAAAACGTGTAGGGTGAAATATCTCTGTTTATATTTTCTTACTATAGAGCGTTATAAACAGACGTGTTTGTTGTAATCAACGTATAATTGTTTTCACAATTAAAGATGACTTCAATATGATTATATATTTCCAGGTTTAAAGTGCTATCCTTATTTGGCAGCTTACAGTGCTACAAAACACGGTGTTCGTGCTATTTCTGTTTCGATACAGGTAACGATGTGTTATACTTGACTATTCTGTATACATCCAATGCAGTGCCTGTACTCCTCACGTACCACTGCTTTTGCTGCTAATGATGGCAATGGTGGTGGTGGTGGTGGTGGTGATGATGATGATGATGACGATGACGATAATGATGATTATGACGAAGATGAGGATGATGATGATGACGGTAAAGATGATGAGGATAATGATGATTGTTAATATAATATAATATGCTTTTATTGCTGTAACTTTTTTTACTTTTTTTGCTGTTCCTGTAACGATAACTGGGGTAACGCTAACGATAACTATATAAACTTTACTGGTCTAAAATATTCTCCAATATGAATCTATATTACTCAGTAAACAAAGCTAATTAAAACATTCGTTTGTTTGACAGGAGCAGATGCAATGTAAAGATAATAACATCAATATCAAAGTATTGTGCCCATCACGCGTTGACACAAGGTTTGTAAATGAGAAGCTTGTAATAGGAGAGGAAAATACAAAGGCATTTCAATTTATTGAAAAACGACCGGTGATTCTTAAATTATCGTAATTTCGGGCACTTCCCAGCAAACACAAAACGTTTTTACATCATTCGCGAACATTTCGTGGTTTAAAATAAGATACAGCAATTTTTGCAGCGTTATATGTCTGAAATAACTTTTTGTTCGTTTGTTTGTTTGTTTTATTGTTTCTGCACACAATACAAAAGAAATAATCAATAGAAAGTACAATAATTATATTTAAAAAATACAGTTCATATAAATTATAGTTACAGAATTGTATGGAAGGCGACCAAAATAAGTTTAAGAACTTCAAGTCATGGTTGCCTAAAAATAAGAAAAACAATCGAATTTTCAAAAAAAAAAAAAAAAAAAAAACCGGGTAAACATTAACAAAATAGGGGAAAATCAATACATGAATGTCAATCTAAACAAGGCAAATCATTGAAAAGGAGAAAAAAAAAACGTTATAAATACAATTGTTTTATTGTTGAAACAGTTTCACAAAAATAAATGATTTGAAAAACAAAATCCAACGTTATTACAACGTACAAGGTAGTTTATGTCTCAGGTATTAAACCTGCAAACGAACCAAAACTACTAACCAAACCTACTAAGGAAAGACTGCTTTAACACAGTTTAGTACACATACTTTGTGAAACTCTGATGATGGTATGGTTGAAATGTTTTAGACATTTTTAAACCCAGTCATATTTAAATTAATAATTTGGCAGTTTCTCAAATAACTTGGCATTATTATTTTATTTAATTATGTGCAACAAGAAACTGTAGCTTGGGGCTTAATGTTTAACTCTCTCCAAATTTGGTGTATTCATTAGTGTAGCTTGGTGTGTGCATGACGATAATACTGACACAGAGTTAGTAATTCCAACAGCTAAATGCTTCAACCATATGCTTGAAAAACATAATCTTCTTGTCTGTTTAATCACCTGACAATGTATTTAAAGTTGGTTTACACGCTACTAAAACATGATTAAACTAAAAGACTATTTTTTGGGTCTTTTTTTTTTTCTTTTTTTTTTAAATTTATTTATTTATTTATTTTTACTTATTTATTTTTTAGACAGGACTGATGACGTAGCAAAAGCGTTCATTTAAGTTTTTGGAGCGAAAGAAATGATACTGATGGTTACCAATGAAGGAAACACATTCCTTGGTTAATGGGATTTATATAAGGTAATGGTAGTAGACTTTGTTCGAAATGAAAAGTTTGTATCACAGTATATAATGGCCCAATTAAAAATTTTAAATTAGTTTTGTGTTTCTATTTTACTTCAAATATCAATATCTATGTTAATGACCACCAATGTAAATGTTTATGCAAAAATGTATACGTCTGAGTTACTTAGCGAGCAACAACCTTTTTCTGCTCTAATTGAATACTGAACAGTGCTACACCTAGGAATTCAGAGAAATGACTTTAACAAATTAAGGGCCCAGACCGCAGCTCATCCCCACCATGATTAAGTCTGAGGCATAACATTTTATCTCTATTACGCCGTTTGATGGCCGAATTTGCATTTCCAGAGTTTAAATTGAATGTTATTCTCTTTTTTCCATTTTTTTTTTTTTGTTTCAAAAAAGTGCAAAAGAGCCCGGTCGACTGAGTCCCCTTAAATCCACCCCAGTTGAATTTCATTGTTATAAACTCTACAGAAACAGTAAATTTAATGTTTTCAAGGTTTTTCATATCAAACAATGTTATTGTGATCGCTGCTTGCCTAGAAATCTGCTTTAATGATGTTCCATTATAGGCTAATTTGCCACGACATTGTTGAACTTGAACACACTATCATTACTTCCTATTAGACATGCACTGCCTCAACGGTTTATATATAATTGTTGTTGTGACCATCTGATTTTGGCAGGCCATCTAACCATCTTCAGTTCTTATTTATTTCAAATTCTTTTTATAACATCCAAAGCTTAAGGACAGTTCCGACCTACCTACCAAGTTCATAACTGACCGTTATTTGTGAATTGAGCTCTAAAGTCTTGTGGACCCTGCACATCATGTATATACTGTCCAATACGCATGCGCATGAGTGTAAACGAATTAGGTTTTAAATTCGGATTTAAATTCCCAACAAAGCCTCAATGGCCTAGTTCATTAAGGCGTCTGAATATACAGCAGAAGGTGCCGGGGTTCGAATCCCGGTTGGGCCACTTATTTTTTCACACTCGCAGATTATTGTTCTTTTACGTTTGAATTAAAAAATTCGTTCTTAATTTTAAATAATATAAAATATTAATAAGATGAGCGTGGCCGACCATAGAGATAGCTGATGTGGGAATGATTTTTCATTCTGAAATATTTTGAAATAGGCCTGTTAGTTATTCAAAGTTTGCTTTCCGTACCTTTGATAACTGATGCAATTATTCTAAATGTGCGACTATAATTAATAAAACCTTTAAACACAGATAACTATTTAACCTTTTACTACAATGTTTTACACTTACATTCAATGTATACTGTATATTTGTTTTAGCCTAAATTATTTTCAATCCTTTTGTCAATTTTACAAAGTTTCCGTGATTTTTTTTTGATTTTTTTTTTTTGTATGTGTTTTACAACGAACGAAGGCCTTATATCGATTTTGTTAAGGTTTTCTCATTCTTGTTGGTATCGTGTTGGATAATATATTGAAATAAAATATTTGGAAATAATGCAGTATAAAAGTTGATTTTTGTTGCGTAAAGCATTGGTCATCTTGTAAAGCGCTCTTCTCTAGTTTTAATTTTATAATATAATATTAAACATGGTTCCCCTTGTAAGTAGTGAAACTTTATTTTTTAAACTTTAAAACTTGGTTCATCAGATGTTTGAAATTATTTTTGAGCACACAGTAATGTTGTTAATAAATATTTTAATATTGAAATATCGAAAATATTCCAAACCTCCCATTCATTTATCTTCTCTGTTTATTATTATAAATTGTGTTTAACTCATCTTGATGTTTAACCAGGGAACAGTGAAATTTAACTGTTACCAGGTTTAAATAAGCCTTGTTTATACATTTTCAAACCAATATATGGTTTTTAATAATTGTAAATACTCTTTATGTCCTCTTAGGACTTGGGATTGTATTATTGCACATCTCTTGGGCTTGTATTGTCACATATCTCTGTGTTGTATCATTAAAATGCTATAGGCTTATTACCTACAGTATCCGTGTAATTATGATTTTTTTTTCTTTCACGTTGGAATTCATCATTAATCATAGTTATTTCATGAAAATACAAGATACAACATACAATATTGTTTTATTGTCATTTTGTAATTGTTTGAATAAATGTAGATTAAAATGATGGAAGGAACATTTCCATACATTTTGCTGGGACAAGTAAAATGTTATCTCATTTTCTTAGACTATGAAGAGGAAAGGTAATTGATCATGTTTTTGTTTACAGCCAAGATATACAGTTTTAAAACTAGAATCGAAAACAGTTACAACAGCTCTAAAATGATATGATTCTTAAATTGCTGTTAAAGTGGAATCAGTTGTAATATATGTACCGGCACAGTAGGCTTATTTTGCAGTTGTTCGTATTGGTGGATAGTTTATTCATAAGGGTGCGTTCGAGTCATACACGCCTATTAAATTCCGTGTATATGACAGGTAAACGCACGGCTTTACACCACGGGGGGGTCCCCACATTCGAGCACAAACTTATCTTGTCTAACCGTGTAAACACTTACCTCGGAAATACTCGTTTGAGGTCAGCGAGGCAATAGTATATCCCATCATGCCACGCAATATTTACGTTTCTAACCACGCTTCACGCACTTGTACTGTACTCCCTG
>NW_022701552.1:33169-40367 GCF_011630105.1 Anneissia japonica
ATTAACAACAGGTCAGCGAATGCATTTGTTTTTGTAAAACTGGACAGGCTTATGGTTTTCGCGCGTGTTGAATTGAATTCATGTTGACCGCCAGACGGTAGAGTCATTAAAACATCATTAATGGTCGCGATAATGGCCTTTGACAGCGATACACGGTTCTATAACCCTAAATTTGGTGGTCAAAATAGGCGAGCGTGTTCCAGATGTTTTTTACATCTTACCCCCCGTTCGAGCCACGCACGGCATTTAACTTCCGTGTAAATACACGGACCTCGCACAGATATTTTTCTGGCTCGAACGCACCCTAATAGATTTTTCGTATTCATTCAAAAACACCATACATACAATTATTAAGATATTTTTTTAATAACATTAATAATCTTTCATTAAAAAGGAATGTATTCAGCCTGTAGAACGTCTAATGATTTATACAGCATTATATGTGTTTGATCAAGGAGGTTGGTTTGATTAATGTGTCCACACTCCAACTCTAAAATTCGACTTCGGTACATACTTGTTTAGTACTTACGACGACTTACATGTCGCATAGACTGGCATGGAACTTGATAGGCTTGGATATAACACCGGATATGTGGATGGCTATTCTAACTAGTACAGTATCACCCTTGATCAAGTCAAGGCCGCTGTGTTGAATAATTTACCTTGCAAAAGATAACATAAATCGACCGTTTAGTAGTAGAGCTCTGTCCAGCCGCTGCGGACATGTTGCTTAGATATTTCAAATGCGTTTAAAAAATAGAATCAGAGTTTTGACGAGATCACAGTGTAAAATAATAAGGCAGAAGCATACGCAGAGGCGTATGAGAGGAAATGCGGTATACGTAATTGATAAAGCTTATCGCATGCTGTTGGATAAACGGAAGGGCAATGTAACAACATCGACATTCTGCGGACAATAATGAGACTATTTCATTTCTGAAACTGCCAACACCTTGGTCACATCTTCCGTTGCTTATATCTTGCAATGATGCCTGAGAACAATGCAAGGTAAGTGGCAAAGAAAAAAATGTTTTGGTCATAACCAACGGGGTTTTCCAACATTACAATTTATTAGGTGCACATTATATCCTACAGGTTGGCAAAGATATTGTTTCCTTACTGTAGATTATGTTTCATGTCTGTGTCTCAATACATTACAATGCATCACTATAATAATCTTTGTGAGTTAGATAGTTCTGCCACTTACCAATTGCATGTAGGTCGAAGTAGTACGCTTTTAAGATGCAGATTTCTTTATAACTAATATAAGCTTACTAACTTATAGACCGATTTTATATACAAGGCTCTGTTTATCAAGTGCATGAGTTCTCTAATTGAACGACGATCGGTACTGTACGTTTAAATTTATTATATATATCTTTCTAATGTCAGAATTGTAAGTTCTAAGAAACTCGAAATCTTTCTCATCATTATCAATATCGTATTATTGTTCTTAAAACATGTGGTTTCATTTGTTTCAGTATAGATTATACATATATTGTGATTGGACTGTCATTATTTGTTGGCTTTATCATCGTATTTGGAATAGTATGCTATTGTAACCGTCGAGTAGCCAGAAACAGGCGCGAAACCAACCAAACTGTTGAAGACGTGTCTGCGCACAGAATTTCAGGTATTCAACAAGCTGACGATAATGACAGCTTTATATTCATTCTTAAAACACACTGAAGAGGAAATATTATTTTAACCTAAACAATTGCAAGAAATGATTTTTATTTTATTTTTTTTACAAAGGCGACCACTGTCGGTAAGCCTATGTATTATAACACCGTACCGCAACCAATGGGTCGCGACCCAATGTCTGGGTGGCGAAAAAAAATTGATGAGTCGCTTAAACTTTACAAAAGAAATTAAATTATAGTAAACGAAAGTGCAATTTTAAGTGCATCAGTTTATTTTTGTTATGCCTGCGTTATCACGGTTTCATGTTAACAATATCGAAACATTTGTACTTCAGGTATGACAACTTTAAAGTATTAGTTTTGTTCATTTCAATGTGTTAGGCCTTCAGCTGCAAATTATATTGAGAAAACATTTTTAAATTTTATGTGTTTATGTCTTCGCATAACCCATTAAATCTCTGGCAGTACTAGGAATTTATAATAAAATGTTTGTTAATGATTCATTTTTAAAAGTCTTTAACTTATTGAAAAATTTACGTGATTTTGTTAAATGAGTAATTTAAAGTTATATTTTCATTTTTATGGGTTTTAACTAGTGATATTGTAGGTGATAATATATTTTAATCAATTCACAAAAGAATAAAGTGGGTGGTTCTTCCCGCTATCCCTCGCGCGGACGTTTTATTGACTTTGGATTCGATGTGTCGCGTCAGAGTGCTTGACATATAATTTGGGTCGTGGGCTAAAAAGGTTGCGGAAAGGGGTATGATAATATATTCCATCTACAAGTCTCCTCGGAGTGCTTTCTATTTTCCTTAGACTTAACACGGCTTTACAACTACAGTAATTCAAAAATTCATCAAAAACCAACTTTCCGATCTTGTTCCTGTTCAAAATTATGGTTTCCTTTCCTCAAACATCATTTTGTATAGCATTCTTAAGTTATTATTTTGAAACTAATTGGATAAATCTGACAATAATGGTTTATATGAGTGTGTTTTCAAGCCATCATTTCTAATGTTATGTTTTGCTGATATCGTTTCTGAATTTACTAAACAATACATAATAGACTAATGTTGGCAGTCATTAAGAATGATCTATCAAAACAAGGAAGGAGTACTAAGGTAATGGTATAATGATAGCAATAAAGGAAATTTTAGTATAGAGTAGAAGCGGTCGGCGCAAGTCGCTTGTATCTACTTTTGTTTGTGTTTGGTGTCCTACCCAGGAGAATAAATTGGTACCAGCATATTTTGCTGGGAAGGATCAGACTGCTGTACGGGAGGAGTGCGAACCCCCAGAGTCTTGCACAGTCTGGCCCAAACACCAAGGAACAGGAGACGGGCCCTTCGGCCTGTGAGCCCTTAGCTTCAGGTTTTGACTTTACCTAAAGGAAATGTTAAAAAAAAAAAAAAGAGATTAATAGAACACACTAAGCTAACAACGAAAACTTATTTTAACTTTGACCACAAGAGCCACAAATGAAGTAATCTGTATCTAAATGATAGGATTTAGAAAGTGAGGGACATCATTTGATCCCTAAAGGTTTACACTGCTTCGCGCGGCCTATAGACATTTAATCTTCTGGAGGTAATATGTATCCAAATTTCGACTTGGGGCCCCTGAACCACATCGTAGGTGCGGTACCATCAAAATTGTATTAGGCCTACTCGACATTGTTGGCACGAATCTAATTTCTAATGATCTTAAAAAGATTTTTAAAAATTAAAAATAAACCTATGATGTAGCATACAGCTATCAAAACAAGGAAGAAACAAAAGGAAACGTTTTAACAATTAAAGATGTTGAAACGTAAATGTCAACAAAGAAATACGTTGGCAGAATTAGTCAACCTTACCACCGCTAAATCTCAATAATACTTCCATTTTCGAAGAACTAAAAATCTGTCTACACCTGCTGATGACGACGGCATTATGTTTTCAAAAACAACACACATGTTTTGTGGGATCTTAGCAAAGGGGCGGGGATTAGCAGAAATGTCCATTCACACATTCTACTTTAATTTCATCCTTTCTGTCATACCTCTGTCTTTTATACCACAGGCATCGGCATAGTTTGAACGTTGGGTGTGTTTGTAAAACGTATTGTCAGTTATTGAAGTGCATTCAATTCCAAAACTAATAAAAATAGTTTGTTGCAACCCTTTGTGGTCACTCTATATCTATATTCTATAAACTTTACATTCATTGTAAAATTCAAATATTTTTTCATGGACTGCTTCACATTTTATACAAAATATACAAATACGAAATTTTCAACAGTTATCATTATCATAATAATCATTATCGTTAGCTTGTACTTGAGATCGTCCCTTATAATATGTTTATATGTTTTCGAGACCGGAACTACTTCGGCGTTCAGCGTTTCCTTTATAGTTTGAATCGTGTACGTCTCAGACTGATTGTTACCGGTAGTTTCTGTATATTCTAAACCAATTTGCCATTCTGTATTTTATGCCGGACTTTCTTTAAAGTATGCAGTTCATATTCTGTAGTAAAACAAATATTTAGTTTCCTGTAATTATTGTTGTTATTGACAAATTATCGACAAATAGACCTAAAAAAAGTTCAAAACAGAAAGTGCATTTGTTTAATTGCTACAAAAAGTTCAATTCAAGGATGGGAATTACATCGTATGACACATTCAAAACCATTATTCAAAATATTGACAATTTTTAAAGTGGTAGTATTTTTTCATTTTTCTTTTCATAGGCTATAATTTATCCATCTTATTTTGCAAATTTTGTTATCTTCTCAAATTTATCAGCGAAATTTAAAATATCATAACCTGTATAAGGGGTCGTTCAACATTTTCACATGTTTACAAACAGTACGCTAGTGGGATGGGGGTAGACAAATTTGTACACGTTTCCATATGCATAAAAATGTTAATTAAAAATAACATGCAAAGTGTAAAATAATGGTAAAATTATAATGTACCATGGATATAATATTTACTTTTTAGCAACCAAGTACATTCTTTTAGTTGAATTCACACAAAAAATGGAGAATGGTTTTACAAATCAACATTTTTTGTATACTTTAAGGGGGGGGGGGGGCGAAGGGTTAACGAAAAATAGTACTGTTTGTACACTTGTGGAAATGTTGATAATTGTGAACGAACCCTAAGCTATCTTACGCATTTAATCCTTAATCTTTAATTTTATATTTTGTGTATTTGATGATTTTCTATTTTACGGCATTTTCAGGTGAAATGGAGATATTCTGGAAGGTCAGCATGAAAACCACTCAGCTACTCCACTATAACTATATCAAATTGAATTTAATCTTATTTTATTTTATAGTTGAAGATGAGATCGGTTTAGAGAAAAGTGGCGATGCGATGGTAATTAAAGATGCTTCTGATGATGGACAAAGGAACGTATACAGCGACGAACCAAACCAAGACCTTCATGTAAATTTCAAAGAAAATCAAGAAACGACATTAAACACATTGGAGAGACAAAACAACTATTTCAAAATTGATGAGAATGAGTGTGAAGACGAAACTGACGAGGAAGGATATTATGAATCGGGTTTATCGGACAAGGAGTGTGGGTACTCGACAATAGATGAATTATCTGCAGACGATGAATGTAGTGAAGAAGGTATATACCATCGTATAGACGATGTTTATTCGGTACAACATAGCAGTAGCGAAATGAGCGAAAGTGATTCAGTTTACGCCGTTATCAAAGACTTGTTTGAATTATCCCCTAAACCGAACTACTATCTTTCTTTGTACGGAGGCTCAGAGGATGAACAATCTGATTTATCAGATTATCATAGAATATCATCTCTGAGTGAGGTTGAAAGTGAGGCCAGTTACACTACTATTGAGGAGTGGGAACTACATCAATCCACATCTAACAACCTTAGCGTGGATGAAGCTGGCTATCTCGTGATAACTGGCTCTACAGACAACATAGGCCTACAAATATCTGCAGATGCCGAAACAAACTCTGAGAAAAATCTAACCTCCTTAGATAGGCCTAATGAAGAAAATAGCATAGATCATAATTTATGCACGCAGAATAACCAGACGGCATGAGGATCGCAATGAAAATCATTACTTGTTAGTTCCGTTAAAAAAAGACAGAGTTAATCCAATTTCTTGCTTAGTTAATCCAATATATTGCTTAGTACATCATTTACACCACTTAAATTAGTTGTATTCACATCCCCTTACACTCAGCAATTAAAAGTTAAATTTATGTAAATACTTCATAAATTACGTTATTATGCAAAACGATGGGAAATTTGTTTGATCGCTGAGTGTAAGAGGATGTGTATACTAGTTTAAGTGGTGTAAATGGTGTACTAAGCAATATATCCGGTGAAATTGGATTAACTCTGTCTTTTTATTAAATGAAATACATGTTTTTAAATATTTAAAAGCTGAGGGGAAAGGGGCGTAGCTCCGTCTTTTCCCACAGTTTTAAAAATATTTTTCAACTGGAGCCTGGCTTTAATACAAATTATAAACGTTAAAGAGGAGTAATCCCAACTGCGACCTGCGACACAAAGCAACAAATGATATAACAAAGTTATATCATTAATATTTCCCACGACTAAAATAGATGAAACAAAATATTAAAAAGTTCATGTTATGTCAGAAGACGAACTACTTGAGAAGTAAGTACAACAGTTTGGACTTTGACTTTTGACTTAATTAAGTATACCACAACATCAATAATAAATAGCAAATAACAATGATTTTCTTCAAAGTTAATACATACTTTAAAATAGGGAAAAGGATTAAAGTCGCGATAAAAATGCGATGTTGTAAACCATAGTATACTAGGATAGCCAATGAAAGTTGTATAAAACGACTTATTTCCAATGGGGTCCTTGTGAAACAATAGTCATAAAATTAAATTTGCATATCGCATTGCATAAAATAGTAGATTAAAAAGGCATATTAAATGCCTTTTTAACGTAGGCCTATTATTTTATGCAGTTTCGGACATCGTTCAACGGTTAATTTATTAATTTATATATAATTAGACCATTTTCAATAGATTTACTGCTTTATTTCAAAAAATGATGTTTGGAAGTTGATATTTGCTAATTTATGTATGTTTTTAACAAAAAATATTAGGTGTACGTCCACAACTTTGAGACAAGTATGTCCATAACCATGAGTGTACGTCCATAACTATAAGAAAATTAACATAAAACCTATGTACTATCAATACATGAGACTAGCTAAGTTATATTAGGAAGCTCCAAGTCTATTGTATACACATATTTTTATTTATTATTTTAGACCTCACACTTCTCAGAGTTTTTAAAAATGTTTAATGTATGTGTGAAAGTCATTTTCTCTGCGTACGTCCATAACCGGCTATTTTTAGAACATTACTATTAAATTATAAAAGATAGAGGGCTGATAGTTGTCATGGTAGTACTAGTTGGTATACTTGAGATTTCCATATCAAAAGTAACCCAAACCCATTGGCCTGTATTGAAGGCTTTGTTAAGTTCTCTGAAATGTACGTCCATAACTATGGAACTGCCCATATATATACAGTG
>NW_022701552.1:40373-48162 GCF_011630105.1 Anneissia japonica
GAGGCGTACCATTGTGTAATACCGGCTATTTTTAGAACATTATTATTAAACTAACGGTTATTTGGACTTGTTCAACCATGAATCCTTCGTGGTCTAGTGGTTATGACGCTCGCCTTGTCAGCGAGAGGTCGCAGGTCAGAATCCCGTCGGAGGCATTTTATTACACAATGACTTTTTATAGGACTTTATTTGTTTAAAAGCTACAGGGTAGCCTACAATGTTCCATCATGTCCTTATTAAACACTGTATATGTACCTTTGATGATCAATATTATATTTATTCAACAGTGTGAATGGCTAACTTCCTTCAATATAATATCCAATATACGAAAGTATTTATTTGTAGCCGTATCTCCAGATTTATCTGGCCGAACGCCCTCTTGAGGCGTACCATTGTGTAATACAATGTTCCCGATGGTTATTTAGACCTGTTCAACCATTAAGCCTTCGTGGTCTAGTGGTTATGACGCTCGCCTTGTCAGCGAGAGGTCGCAGGTTCGAATCCCGTCGAAGGCATAACTGATATTATATTACACAATGACTTTTTTAAAGGACTTTATTCGTGATGTTCCATCATGTCCTTATTAAACACTGTATATGTACCTTTGATGATATATATATCGATACGATGAGAATGACTAGAGGAATAATATATATATATATATATATATATATATATAAATGAATATAAAGTTGTCAGTTCAGGCAACGTATAGTGCTCGATGCTATACAGAGCGGTATAATAATACTAATAATAAGGAACTTGTAATTTCACTCTACAGACTGTTTCATGCACTAGGCAATCTTCAGGAGTGAAAGGAATTTCAAATTTGACGTGTGTATGTAGAGTTGGACCGGTGTAGATGCAAATTATACACGTCAAATTTGAAATTCCCTTCACTCCTGAAGATTGCCTAGTGCATGAAACAGCCTGTAGAGTGAAATAACAAGTTTCTTATTATTAGTATTATTATTATTATTATTATATATATATATATATATACATATATATATATATATATATACTGTATATATATATATATAGGCTTATACATAAATTCTGTTAAAATGTAACTTACTATTCATTAGTAAAAGATACAATAATTAATGTTCAAACTTATGTAGCTATTTGCTATTTTTTTCAAATATATATATTACCGACCAGCCATAGTATACTTAGTTGACCTATGTGTGTAGACAGTGGCGTAACGATACCCCCTAGAGGTCCCGTGTGGTCCTTGTGGTATTTAGTAGGACCCACGCCTATGCGCTATCATGAGGCGGTTCGCAGGACACCCGATCCCTAGGTGCCCCGAAGGGGCTCTACCCATATGTTCCTCGATCTAGCATCCTGACCAAAAAGGACTTTGTTGATACATAACGCCATAATGTGTCTCTGAAATCGATGCAGGACATATAATATTATATCCAATGGCGGATTAAATGGGAGGGCGTCTTGTCGGCATTGGACCCCACAAAGTTTGTCAACAAAAAAAATTAAAAATGGAGATAAAAAGAAAATTATATTGACAATTTTAAGTCTGTCAATGCCATTTTCGGCAATCTAGACGTGCCTTAATCATATATTTTCTTATCTCAGCTGCACCAAGGGCAACAGCATAATGTGTTTCTGAAATCGTTTGTAGCACACAATTCATTATATCCAGTGGCGGAATAATAATTTTTAAAAAAGGGGGGGGGGAGTGGACCCAGGGCCCCACTAAGTTTTTGAAATATTTTTAAATGGCGATAAAAAGAAAATTATATTAACATTTATTTATGTCTGTGAGTGCCATTTCCAGCAATTTAGACCTGCCATAATCATAAATTGTCTTACCTCGGTCCCAAACATGGTGGGGCTAAGATGGTATAGCTTTCTCCAACTGTCAAAGTCCCTCCCTGGCACCTTTATTTCAAATACCTGGATCCGCCACTGATATTATATCATTTATTCGTCGTATAGAATAACAATGCAAACATGATTAAAAAACGAGCACATCTAAAATCCCACGATGGAATTGGCGACAGGATCCAAAAAGGGCCCAAGTTTCAGAAAGCCACAGGGCCCCAACCCCATCGTTACGCCACTGTGTGCAGATTGAAGAATGACTAAAGTCCACACTATCAAATGTTATGTGACAAATGACAACAAAATGTGACATGCCATTATTTGGGTGTAATATTAAATCATCATCATGTCCATACATATAAGCACATCACACGAAATTTGATAATGTGGACAGACCTTGAAACATGCTATGCGTGTATCATCTAAATCCAGAGACTAGGATATTATTTTTATCCATTTTCCCTTAATAATTATATATTTTTATATTGTTGGCCTTGTAATTTGCCACGGCCACACTCCTTGGTCGATATGATGTAATAGCTAGTCCAATTGGCACTTGCAACTCATCGGTGTAGGTATCAAGTCTTTTTAGAAGAACTCCATTTCTGTCGAACATAAGCAACCTACGATTACCAGAAACAATGATATTGCCATCTTTGTCATTTACTATACCAAGTGGGCACTTTAAACTACGATCATTATCTGTGTCTTTAATTAGAACTTCCCAAACATTCGTTACTTTATCTAAGATCTGAATCCTGTTGTTTCGACAATCGGTCACTGCGACCTTATCTTCAATTATTACCACATGATATGGTCGGTTAAAGAATCCCACGCCTTCACCATTTAATCCCATTTTCTCTATCATTTCTCCGGTTTCAACATTAAATTTCAGTACGCAATGCGCTTCACGATCAACGACGTATAGTACACGCGTGACCTCATCCAGAGCTAGCCCTACAGCGAACGTGATGACTCCCTTGCCAATCGACCTAACGGTAGTCCCATCTTTCTGGCATATGGTAACGCATTTGTTTCTATTATCACTGTATATTATATAATCATCTGTCCCTATGCCACACATCGTGTATACTGTTGCTCCAGGCGGCATTATAATCTTATCTACATATTTTCCCGTTTTCTGATCGAATCTAAGTACTTCCTGACTAGAGCTTGAAACCAAGAGATACCCTTCTTTATCAACCATTACATCCGTAACTTTTCCTTGTTTGTTATCTGTTTTATGAATTGCGAAATCATCAATCACGCGAACTAAACCTTCAATTTCTACACTAATGTGCATGGGCGATCCACTGATATTTACGCCATTCAATGAAACATGTAGCATCCACATGCCTGATTCTGGACAGCGGCATTCTGCTTTATATTTTCCTTGTCCGAGATATTCTACTTTGGCCAACACCTCTTCACCCGACTGAGCTTTCAGCTCCGCAAATATTTCGTCTTCTTTGTCCGGCACAGGTGCTGTTATTTTAACATCAAATGGTTGGTCCTTCGTAACATTAACCTTGCCATTGTTTTCGATTTCGAACACCTTATGCAAGTCATCTGTTTGACTAACGTATCCAAACTCAATTTCATGAAATATTTGCTGAAAATGGAGCACAGTATTGTATGTATCAATACCATCACGAGGAACGACTGGAGCAGATTCGATTGTTGATTTTAGTTTCTCCAGTACCTGATCCTGTGATTCCATAACTGCTCCAAGATCTGGACATCTCATTGACATGCTCACTACCTTTTTCCTGTGCGAAAGATCTTTAATACTTGAATCCATTTCTTGAATATGTTCATTAATCTTCAGGGTTTTCTCATCATGTATCCCTTTAAGACTTAATTTGAGTTGTTCTCTGTTGCACTCAAGCTTTCTTATGGCTTTATCAACAGCTCTGTTAATTCTACTTTCGCAGAAGCTACGCTCCATTTCAAATTGGTGCAACCTCTTCTGCATTTCAGATTTTCTTTCTTGAAGCTTGAGCTCATATTCTTCACCTCTGTTGAGCAATTCTGAAGCATTTTTCTTGAATTCATTGAAAGCATCTGATATTTGTATGACGTTGTCCTCACTGTGGCATTTTTTGTGTTCGATGACAGTACACTCAACGCAGACAGGGACGTTACAGCTATTACAGTAGAATTTGAGTGATTGCGTCATATGAGTTTTACATAATGATGGCTTTAATATACCTTGTTGTTCTGGGGTTAAGCTTCTGAGTTCTTCAAGTGAAAATATAGTATGCAATTTAAGAATGTCCACTGTACTGTGACTTTTGACGCACTCAATGCAGAAGTACTGGGTGCAGTCTTTACAAAACTTCACTGCAATAAGTTTGCAGTACGAACACTTCGCCTCGTTGTCTTCAAGATGGTGGACATATTCAAGAAGATTATTTATGATAGTGTTCGGTGGAATGCTTTGAAGACCACCGCTAGGAGCCTCAAAAGTTTCCAAGCAGGTGGGACAAACTGGCTGTTGTTTTTTCTCGATCCAATCCGCCAAGCAACTTCGGCAAAAGCTATGAAGGCATGGTAGAGTTTTGGGTTCACGAAGTCTCTTCATACAAACAGCACACTCTAGAACCTGGTCATCTAAGTCATCGATAACTGTACTTGCAAGCATCTTCTATAATATCTGCAAGTTCAAGAGATTAGGACGAATTACAAAAATCACTGGATTTCAAAATTACTAATAAGAATAATGAAAAAGAGAATAATGATAAAAATGGCGGCGATACATATTGACGATGATAATGCATGATCATAATGATGATGATGATTATGATGGTTATGATAAGGCAAAAAGAAAATGTTGTGTTGCCCTCTGCGACCTACCGAAATTTTCTAAAAAAATCGGGAATGCGTTTTTTTTTTTTTTTTAATTTTGTTCAAGTATAAATTCGAGAAATCACTCCCAAAATTCACATTTAAAACATATGATCTTAAACAGACATGTATTTTTATCAAAATCGGTCCATAGATGCACGCATAAAATCGGTAAAATAGAAGGCATAATTTGGAGAACCAAGCGCGACGATGATATATGCGCGCATCATCAGATCTCTCGCGCTGAGCTGTCGAGCCACGACCAGATATCTACGCCTAGCCTATTCTTTACTACTGTACAGCTAGCTAGTGTGGTTGCTTGAATCAAAGATAGTATTCATTACCTTACGGTATATTGGACAATAAATAAAAAACAGGATTAGGTCTATCCATCGCTTTAAAGCAAGTACATACCTAGACTTAAGCTCCGTTTACAGTTTTAGTCCAACCATGAACGAAATATTTTTCTCTTTTATATTTAATTGTATTACATAAGATAGTATAATACATACTCCAAGTATCGACATGCACGCCATCGTGTCGGGATTCAATATTTCGACATTAATAATGTCAGCATCAGGAATCAATTATGTAATTAATCAGGAATCAATGTACAGTATGTAATTACATAAAGGGCGCTCGTTTGGACATTTTTCATAGCCATAGTATGGTTTTGCTCGACCTGCCAGTGCGTGATTGTGTGGATCGGATACACATAATGTACAGTCCACCCTCCAATTCGAGACCACTCTGTGTATCTGGAATTGGGTGGTCTCGGAGTTGTCTCAAATTAGAAACCTCTAAATAGGGACCACAGGCTTGAAGTGGTCTCCAAGCAGCATAATTGGAGGGTAACCGAACCTGAAACATCTAAATTAAGACCGAAGATATTAAAAAGTGGTCTCCAAAAAACAACATATGGGACAACCATATTTATTTCAAATAAAGTGTTTTTTTACCAACTTGAAGCTGTTTAAAACACATTTTAAAAAAATCTGAACAGCATTCTGTAAAGAAAACATAGCATTTACACTGTATTTACACTTTTTGGCAATAGGTGCCAGCAGATTGTTGTAGGACATTAACTGAATATTTTATGACAGCCAACAATTTTTAGGTCTTTTTTTTTTGCCTAATGATGATGATGATGATAATGATGCATGATGATCATCTTTTGGATGATAGTGATGATGATGACGACAATCATAATGATGATGATGCATTATGATGAATCTAACGATTATGATAGACCATCATCATCATCATCATGTTCATGATTATGACCATCCCTCGCACTGAGCACAAATCATGTGACGCCAAAATATATAGAGGGACCATCAGAGGTGGCGTCGGGAAGAAATAAAATATATGTACTTTCTACATACTGTATTAGCCTAGTAATCGATAATAAATAAGTCTTTGAATTGTCATTTTTTCCGGGGACCACTTTCGAAACAATTTGAATGACGCCAGACCACGCACCCACTTTGCTCTCGTCGGTGATATCTTTACTTGCTTCTTCTTTGACGGGGGTTAATGGACCCATTCCCCTTACCCCTACCCTCTTCCTTAGCGCCTTCAATGGCTGCGCCACGAGCACTCATTGGAGCATTGCAATAGTGGGAGCAAGCTGCTGCTCCGGTTCAGTTTCAAACTAAGCACATGTGTGTAGGAGTAGGAGGCCTACGGTACCTCAAAATGAGTACATGCTGTAGGCCTTAACTTACAATAGACTTACCTTTTATTGCTACAAAATAAGGCGAATATAAGGAGATTGGCCGTACGCCAAAATTAAATCATGTGTGGGGGCTTCCGCCGGAGTTTATAAGCTACCAATGGAAATGTTATCTTAGAGGTCAAAGATTGTTTGCCTATCGTCACAAACCAATTCGGTAATTTGCTATAAATAGGCCTAGACTAAACAGAAAGTTATTATACCAGCTTACTTTGCTATTATAATAGGCTAATCAATTAATTCCTTGTCTACAAAAGCGTTGTAAATTCTAGAGTTTATAATATAAATAATCAAATACATAGATGAAATGTAGACAAAAAGGAACAATGTATCTCCGATTACGTAATGCAACGTCAATCTACTGTTATAGTCACATGGCTGTGATAACTGATTATCACGAGCGCATGACGATTAGGTCGTTGTAGTCCGGGTGCGGTTAGGCGTGCATTTTTTGTAAAAAAATCTTCCTTGAATTATAGCAAAATGTTTTAATAGAGCAATAGAAACATGCAGATTCTGAGTACAGTACTTTGAAAAAGAAATCAACGTTTTGTGATTATTGGTTTGGTTATTGAGACCCTATATTCTTAACCCTAAGTTACATTATTTAAGCTAATTTGCATGAATAAGCATGATGTCATTTTCAGAATTTGAACTTCTGATTATATGTACTCGTTTAGATAAAAGAAACATTTGTTTTGAATTTGTTTTACTGAAAATATATGCCCACCAAAATATATTTCAACTTCAATTTGACCTCAAATGACCTTAAATGACCTCTAAAAAGAGTTGTCATGGCATAAAAGTGCCATTATACTTATTAGCCAGTTTCATGAACCTACATCATAGATTAGTTATAAGGTAATAAGTTTTCTTTTGCTGGTTGGGGTTAACCTTATTTTGACTTGCATACTGCAGCACTTATAGCTGCTCTAGGCCTACTAGTTGTTGTTCTGATTTTTCAGAATAAGTAGTAGAATAAGCAAGTACTGTAGTAAGGTCAAAGGTCATATTTTTTGGGCAACATGACATTTTGGAAATTTGCAAGCAAGCCAAAAATGATTCTTAAACCAATTGAAGTCAAATGCTCTGGACCTTAAAGTGCATACAAAAACTGGTATGGCTACTAGTGTAGTCCTAATTTGCATGGATAAAGTTTGAAGATCCAAGCGCGGAAGGTGACCATAGTGCCTGACAGAAAAATACTGTGACTTTTTTTGCTAGAGCCTCATTTATACACTAGACACGACACGTTGATATGTCGTTGTCGTCTCGTAATCGTGTTTAGTGTAAATGCTGTCTCTTATACACATCTAGATGTGTATAAGAGACAGGCACACTCTAGAACCTGGTCATCTA
>NW_022701552.1:48201-51263 GCF_011630105.1 Anneissia japonica
TACCACCAGATACACTCCATTACACAATAAGTGTAGAAACAAATAATAGCGTGCACTGAAATATAAATCCAGGTAGCCGTTAACACTGTTAAATTATATACATAAATAATCAAAGAAAGATAAATACAGTGTTCGAATAAAGGACATAATAATACATCGTGTAGCATAGCTCGCAGCGAATTTAGTCCTGTAAATAAATTAAGAAATTGCGTAATAAAATGCCTCTGTCGGGACTCGAACCTGCGACCTCTCGCTGTCAAGGCGAGCGTCATAACCATTAGACCACGGAGGCTTCATGGTTAAACAGATTCAAATACCACCAGATACACTCCATTACACAATAAGTACGGCTAGAAACAAATAATAGCATACACTGAAATATAAATCAAGGTAGTCGTTAACACTGTTAAATTATATATACCCGGTATATACACGTACTCTAATCAGGGCAATGCAACCAATGCGTTAAAAAAATTCGCCATCCTATGCATCAAAGAACCCAACACAATAAACAAAAGAAACGAACTCATCACAAGTGCCGTCACAACAAATCTAAATATGAAAGGGAAGGAAACAGGTGACAAATGTGTATAACAACAAGAAACAATCTTAGGCTGTGACCTGTCAGGCCTATATATAAATCATCAAAGAACGGTAAATACAGTATTCGAATAAAGAACATAATGGTAGATCGTGTAGCAGTGCTCAAATAAGAATATTTTGTAATAATTGACCAAGCATAGCTCATCAACGAATTTCTTTTATTGCAGTTGTATAGTTTCTCTGGTGGGATTCGAACATGTAACCTCCCACTGTTAAGGCGAGTTATCATATCCAACCACAGAGTTAGAGGATATACGTGTAGTTCTAACCCCCAGACACTTTCTACTATACAAACAGTGAAGAAAAGCTCACACATAGATGAGCAAAAACTTGTATATTTGTTTTAGTATCCAGTGATACATATTTGTCATAATCTTTATATTTAGTTAACATTGTACATGTCCCGGGGACAATGTATACATATCTCATAGCTTCTCTCGTTTTATTTGATACAAGAAATATTTAAGCCTTGGCCTATATTGTAAATTCACTTCTTTGATTATTGTTGGTATATAATCAAGTTTTGGTATATAATGCAAGTTTTCTATACTTGGGCCAGACGTACAGGGCGGCCTTCCGTTGCTAGTCGGTTGCTAGGTATATCCAGACGCACACGGCGCCCTTCTTTCTCCACTAAGTCCACTAATAGAGTTCTTGGAACTCTATCCACTAATAACGTTTGTCTATTTTATTAATATAATGACTGAGAAGAACTGCCTTTCTTGTCAAAAAGGTTGCTCTTTACTTTAGGCCTACAGAAAATCAGTTTATATATTGCAGCCAATTGGCCTATACTATTTTAAAATTGAACACAGACTAATTTCTTCCTTTGATCTCAAACCTTTGCATTTTTATAGATACATTGACGATATTTTTTTCATTTGGCCTCACGGTTTTGAAAACCTTACTAAATTCGTCACTCACTGTAACAACTTTCACCCCACTATCAAATTTACTATGGAACACTCTAACACGTCTATCCCCTTTCTTGATGTTAATGTTTCCATTTCAGGCAACAATATCTCCACATCTAGCCAATTGGCCTATACTATTTTAAAATTTATAAATAATAATAATCAAATTAATAATACACGATTTGTATAGGGCTCGCTCGTATTCAATTTTAAAATTAAAGAACGACAATCTAGATACCCTATTAACGGATCATTGAAATCGGTAAAGCTGGCCACGGCTAAAAGTAACTTTGAAACTGGCTGTTCAATTTTGGGCTGCCAGCACTGATTTTGATAAGGCAGGCAGAAAAAAAGACGATACGATCACAAGGGTTGTAGTCTGGCAGCTTAGTGCCATATTTTGACTTAATGTGGACGTTCCGGACAAAAGCACCAATTTTTTTTTACATGTTCTTTATGGTCATAGAATTAAATTTTTGGTAGGAACCACCTCATCTAAGGTCATTATGGCCGCCATCTTGGATTTCAAAATGACCGCCTTAAAAAACCTATGTTTATCTATATTTCCGCTTCTAAACCACTTGGAATTATAATTCCGACACCTGAAAATATGTTTATATGGGCAAGGAATACTATTATACCATTCTTGACCTGGCCAGATTGCCACAAATAGGTCATTAAAGGTCATTCAAAGTCAAATATTTTATGTCTTCTTTAAAAATACGTAATTGTCATGACATCAGAATCATACCCAGGGTCTCAGAATTCAAAATTTTACAGTGATTCTCTGCAAGGCCATTCTGGCGGCCATTTTGAATTTCAAAATGGCTGCCACGCAAAACCTATATTTATCAATATATCAGCCTTTAAACCATTTCCAATATATGAATTATGATGTCTAAAATTATATTTTCATGGTCAAGTATTTATACCACTTGTGACATGGTAGGATGGTCAAAGGTCATAAAAAGGTCATTAAAGTGTCATTTAAGGTCATTCATTGTCATTTTTCTGTTAAATATGTAGGATATCTTAATTCGTAAGTGGTCGTGTAGAGCAAAATCATACTTAAGCTAACAGAATGCTGTTTTTGATCAGAAGTATTACATCAGAGGTCATTATGATAGCCATTTAAGGTCATTTGATTTTATATTAGGTCAAGGTCATTTAGCAGGTCAAGGTCATATATTGAATTTCAAAATGTCCACCATGTAAAAACATATATGTTTTATTTTTATAAACTATGCTTACTGCATAGTCAAATAATACCATTAGAAGTTGTGACATTGTTAGGTGATTATGGTAAAAATAAGTCACTAAGGTCAATATCATAACAAGTCATCTAAGGTTTATGCTAATAATATATCTTCTTGGATTGATATTTAACAATCAGAACAGTGGGCAAGATACTATGATATACATGTCTTATTATATATCTATATATATATTATATATATATATATATATATATATAACATAAATCAAGGTAGCCGTTTACACTGTTAAATCATATATAAATCATCAAAGAAAGGTAAATACAGTGTT
>NW_022701552.1:51995-53170 GCF_011630105.1 Anneissia japonica
TATATAAAATTATACAAAGCAATATTGTAAATTAAATAAATGCGGGCCTATAAAAGTATTGAAAGGCAAATAAAACATAGTTATAATGATGGAAGCAGGAAGCCAAAATGATATAGGCCTATGTAGTATTGTATAAGGCATATAATTTATATAGATATGGTACATCTTGAAAAAATGAAACAAATAAGTTCAACAATAGTATAAGCTAGAGTGAAAATACCAACAATAATATATAAAGAATAGGCCTAACAGAATAATAATAATACAACCAGAATAAATAGAAATAAAATTATAATTAAAAGTGACCGAAAAGAGAAGAATATTTAGCGGCAGAAGGAAAATTCACTGATGAATCCAAAGTCTTTATTGAGGCCGTGAGTGTGTTTTGAGTTTTAAAATCCATTTCAGTTCTTCTCGTTGTCTGTGTTCAGTAGAGCGGAAGTTACTGGCTATGAGAGTCACTTTGAGATGGTGAATATTGTGGTGGGGGGAGTTAAAGTGTTCCCCTACAGGGAAACCAGGGGTGTTATTGCGGATGGAATGTTTATGGTTATTAAATCGTAGGCGGAATTTATGAATGTAGGTAAGAATGGCCCGGGAAAAATGGCCCTGGAAAAAATGGCCCCGGAAAAAATGGCCCTGGAAAAAATGGCCCCGGTAAAAATGGCCTCATATGACAGGTAGGTAAAAATGGCCCCAATGAAAAATTCGGTAATAAAAATGATATATATTTTTTTTAATCTTCAAATATTTGAATACTGTATAAGCAAGAATTGAATCAAGAAATAAAAAATGTCCCTCAATTATAAAATTCAAGAAAAAAAAAATAAATGTTGTAAAATACCTTGTAGCAAAAATTTAATTAATAAAGCAACATAAAGAATATGCATATTTGAGAACTAAAATAAATTAGTTTTTAGCTCATATGAGTAGCTCTGGGAGTAGGTCTAAGTATTTTTTTAAATTATTAATATTATTAGATATTATTACTTTATTTGCGGCCAATTATTAATATTATTATTATTATTAATGGCTCTGATGGGAGGGTCTAAAACATTGATTCGGCACCAGTTTTGAACGACGAACTTGCAGGGAATGTTATAAACCATTTTCACGAAATTTGAAATAAAAATTTCCAATAACGTGGCGAATACCAACGATGGGGACTTTCAGAG
>NW_022701552.1:53237-55036 GCF_011630105.1 Anneissia japonica
ACATTTTAAAACGGAAAAACAGTACAGTAAAATGTACAATAGTCAGCGAGTTTGTCAAACAAGGTATAAAAAAGTCTCGCCTTGGGTAGCATCTTTTTAAAGAAAATCATTAATTTCATTAAAAAAAAACACAAGTTACTGATTGATTAAATATTCTATTTTAAATAAGAAATGATTATGCACAGTAAAGGTAACGTAGGACAACATTTAAAAGATCATTATATTAGTGCTACTGAAACTGTTAATTATTTCAAGGTTTTATCTAAGTGCAAATCCAAGTTTGATTGCTTAATTAAAGAAATGCTTTGGATCAAAGAACTGAAACAAACTGATTCAGTCAAAGCCAAACTGTTTATCTAGTTAATCTGCTAAGAAGGGCTAATTATTGCTTAGCTCTATTGTGGCTCCACACAGTACAGGCCCTATTGATATGTAAATTAATTACTTACTTGTAAATTAATTACTTACTTGTAATGTATGTATGTGTGTGTATAAGTGTATGTATTAACCAACTTACTTATATTATTAGTATTAGTATTTATTTTTATCTCTATTACTATTTTTGTAAACCATTTTCTTATTTATATTTCGTTCTACCGCAGTATTTTCTTAATATATTTTATCACAGTAATTAAGTTTTTACTGATTTTGTTATTGTTGCACGTCTTTACGGCTGTGCTTCTGTTATAAAAGAGAAGCAATAAAGTTACTTACTTACTTACTTCCTGTCACTGCTTGGCATTTTTGTTTTTAGTTTTTTCAATTTACTTGATCTTGAGAATGGTTCCATGATGGACCCGAAATGTCGATCTTTCTTGTCATTAAATTTTGTTTTGAGATTATGTTCTTAATTGATTTAATAAATAAAAGCCACAAATAATAATTTGATTTACTAAATTTTGTTATGTAAAAATAGTTATGATTTAACATAGATTAAAAATATGTTATGCCTTACTTATTTTTAATCTATGGTCTTTTTAATTAATTTTCTTTTTTGTATTGGAAATTCCGTAGTGCAGAGTAAATTTATCAAAACCCATTAGGTTTACAGTAATATGAAAAGAAAAATTTAGTTTATACAGAAATAGTATCTAAAATGATCTCAGTTTCTAAAGTTAAAGCAAAAGATCTAATCTAAACACACAATATTAGGCAGGATGTATTTATTTGGAAAAGAACCCACTCTTTTGTGAAATTAAGAGGTTTATAGGTGAAAATTGTAAATTTTTCGGCTACTCCTGTAGTCTTTGTCAACCCTTGACATTGAGGAAGTATCTTGGCAATATACAATTAAGAAACAATACGGTAATTAAGTCAAAGCTAGTCGGCATACGTCTATAAAGGATTAATGATAATGTACAAATAAACAGTGATAAGGGTGAACAATGAATGAGCAAGTGGTGGACTGTGGGAAAGCATTACTATAGTTAATGCTTTCATAACTCACATCCTAACAAACTTAAACAATCTATTGTTTACAGCCAAATGCTTCGCTGTAAACGCATTTGCTCTGATCCTACCGACTACCGTACTAACGTCACCAAACTTACTAACCACTTTCTTAATAACGGCTATCCCCTCAAACTTATAAAATCATGTATCATGAAAGCTAACACTCATACCCTCTCTGACCTTCTCACTTACAAACCTAAAATTAATACTGCACGCATCCCCATGGTCTTTGATTTCAATCCTAACACTCACAAACTATCTAAAATATTAAAACATGATTATGCCCTCCTTCAAAATGACAATCTAGATGTGTATAAGCGACAGGAGTGAGAGAATACAAGCGTTGT
>NW_022701552.1:56380-58571 GCF_011630105.1 Anneissia japonica
CCTTGACCATATAAAAATAGTTTCAGACATTAGAATTATAATTCCAAGTGGTTTAGAAGCGGAGATATAGATAAACATAGGTTTTATTAGGCGGCCATTTTGAAATCCAAGATGGTCGCTATAATGACCTCGGATGAGGTGGTTCCTACCAAAAATTTAATGCTATGACCATAAGGAGCATGTAAAAAAAATTGGTGCTTTTGTCCGGAACGTCCACATCCATCCGTTAAGCTGCCGGACTATTGCCCTTTACTACGTTTTAAGATAATGTTCTGACGGTGACAATTTGGTGTACTATTGCGAACGAAAATGATGCAGCCCACTTGACGTATACTTTTTTAATATCTATTACTATAAATAATAACAATAGGAGTGATTTTTAGCAAATAACTTTAGTGTGAAAACATAAAGAAATGACTCATACATTTGTCTCTAGTAGTCATCTAAGTAATTGTTATAACGACAATTTCGATAAAAAATATAGGCCCTTTTTTATGGTGTACGGTAAGAATGGCCCCGGAAAAAATGGCCCCGGAAAAAGCGGCCCCGGAAAATATGGCCCCGGAAAAATTGGCCCCGGTAAAAATGGCCCCATATGACAGGTAGGTAAAAATGGCCCCAATAATCAAATTCTGTTTTAAATATATGCATTTTTTTTAGTTTTTAAAAGGAATCTAACATCAAACAAATTGCCACTTACATTTTACTTTTTGCAAGAATTAATATTCAATGATAAAATATTCAAAGATAAATAAAAAGCCATGAATTACACTTTTTATTTTTTTTTTCCATTTAAATGTTAAAAAATAGCAACAACATAATCAATAAATCAACATAAATCATGCATTTATTAACACTAAAATAAATTGCTTGTGGCCGATTTCACGGAAGCGGAATCACAATTTTCCAGAAATTCAATCTGTGTATTGGTAAACCCCACAGACAGTGGGTTAGTATGAACATCAAATTATTATTATTTTTTTTTTTTTAAAGAAAAAGAGAGTTCTACTATCATAATTATATGGTTTAGATGGGGTATGCAGTGTGTTTGTGGTGTATTTGCAAGTATTTTTTCACAAAAAATCTAAATTTTAACCAAAAAATAGTTATAAATGTATTTAATTTTCTTATTGATATACCAAGTCAGTCAATCACAATTGAATTGTTTGATTTTCTACAGTGTGTTTTGGGAGGTTTGTGGGATTTAGCAAAACCACATAATCCCTGTCTCTTATCACAATCACACGCCATTTTAATTCTTAGCATAATTGCCATACATAACTATATATAATTCTAAGCCAGTAGTAGGCACTTGGATTTAGTTAGTGATGAGTAAAAACCAAGTATGCAACTAAATTAGTTCCTTAAATAAATGTATTCCTAATTATTCAGTTTACTAAAAGCAATATTTCTTTGAATAAACTCTAAGCAGACAATTTATTGCTAAGTTTGCGAGAAAGTAAGCCTCTCCCTTTTCCCATACATGAACTTGTGATTTAAACACACAATTGATCCAATTATTTGCACTGTTTATAACATGTAAAGTTAATTCATTTGATATTTAACAAAAGTGAAGTTATCTATGAGTTGCATATTTTGGTATTTGAAGTACTGTATACTGTATGTCATTCCTCTACTTTGTTAGTGAAATAACGTTTTTAAAACTTTTATTTCTATTATCAAAAAATGTTATTCAATGGCCATTGTTTTTCGATTATCTCTCAGAACATTATTTGCATCAGCTTTAATTGTTAAAAAACAAATGCTTTTAAAGAAATTTAAAAAATCACATATTGATCTCAGTTCAAAGGAAAAAATAAAACTTATTTCTAAATTTACAATTTTCACCTATAAACCTCTTAATTTCACAAAAGAGTGGGTTCTTTTCCAAACAAATACATCCTGCCTAATATTGTGTGTTTAGATTAGATTTTTTGCTTTAACTTTGGAAACTGAGATCATTTTAGATACTATTTCTGTGTAAACTACATTTTTTTTTCATATTACTGTAAACCTAATGGGTTTTGATAAATTTACTCTGCACTACGGAATTTCCAATAAAAAAAAGAAAATTAATTAAAAACACCATAGATTAAAAATAAGTAAGGCATAACATATTTTTAATCCTGTCTCTTATACACATCTAGATGTGTATAAGAGACAGGTCTGGTACACTGTGGAACGCATCTTA